>NC_069506.1:49169690-49327190 GCF_027579735.1 Bombina bombina
AAAGTGAACAATTTTTTGTATTTGATCGCATTTGGCGGTGAAATGGTGGCATGAAATATACCAAAATTGGCCTAGATCAATACTTTGGGATGTCTTCTAAAAAAAAATATATACATGTCAAGGGATATTCAGGGATTCCTGAAAGATATCAGTGTCCCAATGTAACTAGCGCTAATCTTGAATAAAATGGTTTGGAAATAGCAAAGTGCTACTTGTATTTATGGCTTTATAACTTGCAAAAAAAGCAAAGAACGTGTAAACCTTGGGTATTTCTAAAATCAGGAAAAAATTTAGAAAATATTTAGCATGGGTGTTTTTTAGTGGTTGTAGATGTGCAACAGATTTTGGGGGTCAAAGTTAGAAAAAGTGTGTTTTTTTCCATTTTTTTCTCATATTTTATAATTTTTTTTATAATAAATTATAAGATATGATGAAAATAATGGTATCTTTGGAAAGTCCATTTAATGGCGAGAAAAACGGTATATAATATGTGTGGGTACAGTAAATGAGCAAGAGGAAAATTACAGCTAAACACAAACACCGCAAAAATGTAAAAATAGCCATGGTCCCAAACGGACAGAAAATGGAAAAGTGCTGTGGTCATTAAGGGGTTAATATAACAGTGTTGGTTATGCAAAACTAGGGAATGGGTAATAAAAGTATTATCTATCTTTTAAAACTATACATATTCTGGTGTAGACTGTCCCTTTAAATGAAACTCTCGTTAGTAATTGTACTAAAATGGATAAAAACTCAGTTGCAATACGCCTGTGTTTATATGAAATATCATCCACTGCTGATTTTACAGTACAGTGATATGCACTTTCTAGGTACATCAGGATTCCAATAAGCCAAAATTAATTAATAAACCTGTTGAAACATACAAAACGTGAAGAATACCTTTTGAAAATTAAGCCAGAAGTGTTTAATATTACATTCAAGCAAGATAAAAGAATTTAATTTGAAAGCGTTTCAACTATAGTTTTAGATAGCAGAGAAGAAAATATTTCATCTGTCTTCAATTGAAGAGAAATTAATTATATTTTTGAAACGGCTTCTTGTTTCAACAGAACATGAGAATAAAGTAGACCTTCGGAACAGACACAAGTGATTATACTGTTCTAAAACATTTGTATTCAAAAACTGTATTACAAAATGTTTTGTTTTTTCTCTCAACACATGAATAAACTATATTTAAATGTATTTGATCTTTGTTTTCAAGCAACTTTTAATCAGGTATGGAACTTTCATCACAACACCCTGTTCTGTAGCAAAATTTCAGATAAAACTTAAAGGGACAGTGTACTGTAAAATTGGTTTCCCCATTTTGGGCCAGAATTCAAGTGGAGCGCTATTTAGTGCTCCCGCTCGAGCGTTAACTGCACTAGAAACAGAATTTATGTTTACCTGATAAATTACTTTCTCCAACGGTGTGTCCGGTCCACGGCGTCATCCTTACTTGTGGGATATTCTCTTCCCCAACAGGAAATGGCAAAGAGCCCAGCAAAGCTGGTCACATGATCCCTCCTAGGCTCCGCCTACCCCAGTCATTCGACCGACGTTAAGGAGGAATATTTGCATAGGAGAAACCATATGATACCGTGGTGACTGTAGTTAAAGAAAATAAAATATCAGACCTGATTAAAAACCAGGGCGGGCCGTGGACCGGACACACCGTTGGAGAAAGTAATTTATCAGGTAAACATAAATTCTGTTTTATCCAAAATAGGTGTGTCCGGTCCACGGCGTCATCCTTACTTGTGGGAACCAATACCAAAGCTTTAGGACACGGATGAAGGGAGGGAGCAAATCAGGTCACCTAAATGGAAGGCACCACGGCTTGCAAAACCTTTCTCCCAAAAATAGCCTCAGAAGAAGCAAAAGTATCAAACTTATAAAATTTGGTAAAAGTGTGCAGTGAAGACCAAGTCGCTGCCCTACATATCTGATCAACAGAAGCCTCGTTCTTGAAGGCCCATGTGGAAGCCACAGCCCTAGTGGAATGAGCTGTGATTCTTTCGGGAGGCTGCCGTCCGGCAGTCTCGTAAGCCAATCTGATGATGCTTTTAATCCAAAAAGAGAGAGAGGTAGAAGTTGCTTTTTGACCTCTCCTTTTACCGGAATAAACAACAAACAAGGAAGATGTTTGTCTAAAATCCTTTGTAGCATCTAAATAGAATTTTAGAGCGCGAACAACATCCAAATTGTGCAACAAACGTTCCTTCTTCGAAACTGGTTTCGGACACAGAGAAGGTACGATAATCTCCTGGTTAATGTTTTTGTTAGAAACAACTTTTGGAAGAAAACCAGGTTTAGTACGTAAAACCACCTTATCTGCATGGAACACCAGATAAGGAGGAGAACACTGCAGAGCAGATAATTCTGAAACTCTTCGAGCAGAAGAAATTGCAACCAAAAACAAAACTTTCCAAGATAATAACTTAATATCAACGGAATGTAAGGGTTCAAACGGAACCCCCTGAAGAACCGAAAGAACTAAGTTGAGACTCCAAGGAGGAGTCAAAGGTTTGTAAACAGGCTTGATTCTGACCAGAGCCTGAACAAAGGCTTGAACATCTGGCACAGCTGCCAGCTTTTTGTGAAGAAACAGAGACAAGGCAGAAATCTGTCCCTTCAGGGAACTGGCAGATAATCCTTTTTCCAATCCTTCTTGAAGGAAGGATAGAATCTTAGGAATCTTAACCTTGTCCCAAGGGAATCCTTTAGATTCACACCAACAGATATATTTTTTCCAAATTTTGTGGTAAATCTTTCTAGTTGCAGGCTTTCTGGCCTGAACAAGAGTATCGATAACAGAATCTGAGAACCCTCGCTTCGATAAGATCAAGCGTTCAATCTCCAAGCAGTCAGCTGGAGTGAGACCAGATTCGGATGTTCGAACGGACCCTGAACAAGAAGGTCTCGTCTCAAAGGTAGCTTCCATGGTGGAGCCGATGACATATTCACCAGATCTGCATACCAAGTCCTGCGTGGCCACGCAGGAGCTATCAAGATCACCGACGCCCTCTCCTGATTGATCCTGGCTACCAGCCTGGGGATGAGAGGAAACGGCGGGAACACATAAGCTAGTTTGAAGGTCCAAGGTGCTACTAGTGCATCCACTAGAGCCGCCTTGGGATCCCTGGATCTGGACCCGTAGCAAGGAACTTTGAAGTTCTGACGAGAGGCCATCAGATCCATGTCTGGAATGCCCCACAGTTGAGTGACTTGGGCAAAGATTTCCGGATGGAGTTCCCACTCCCCCGGATGCAATGTCTGACGACTCAGAAAATCCGCTTCCCAATTTTCCACTCCTGGGATGTGGATAGCAGACAGGTGGCAGGAGTGAGACTCCGCCCATAGAATGATTTTGGTCACTTCTTCCATCGCTAGGGAACTCCTTGTTCCCCCCTGATGGTTGATGTACGCAACAGTTGTCATGTTGTCTGATTGAAACCGTATGAACTTGGCCCTCCCAGAATATTTATCGGTAGAAGAGATTCTTCCCGAGACCAAAGACCCTGAGCTTTCAGGGATCCCCAGACCGCGCCCCAGCCCATCAGACTGGCGTCGGTCGTGACAATGACCCACTCTGGTCTGCGGAAGGTCATCCCTTGTGACAGGTTGTCCAGGGACAGCCACCAACGGAGTGAGTCTCTGGTCCTCTGATTTACTTGTATCTTCGGAGACAAGTCTGTATAGTCCCCATTCCACTGATTGAGCATGCACAGTTGTAATGGTCTTAGATGAATGCGCGCAAAAGGAACTATGTCCATTGCCGCTACCATCAAACCTATCACTTCCATGCACTGCGCTATGGAAGGAAGAGGAACGGAATGAAGTATCCGACAAGAGTCTAGAAGTTTTGTTTTTCTGGCTTCTGTCAGAAAAATCCTCATTTCTAAGGAGTCTATTATTGTTCCCAAGAAGGGAACCCTTGTTGACGGAGATAGAGAACTCTTTTCCACGTTCACTTTCCATCCGTGAGATCTGAGAAAGGCCAGGACAATGTCCGTGTGAGCCTTTGCTTGAGGAAGGGACGACGCTTGAATCAGAATGTCGTCCAAGTAAGGTACTACGGCAATGCCCCTTGGTCTTAGCACAGCTAGAAGGGACCCTAGTACCTTTGTGAAAATCCTTGGAGCAGTGGCTAATCCGAAAGGAAGCGCCACGAACTGGTAATGCTTGTCCAGGAATGCGAACCTTAGGAACCGATGATGTTCCTTGTGGATAGGAATATGTAGATACGCATCCTTTAAATCCACCGTGGTCATGAATTGACCTTCCTGGATGGAAGGAAGAATTGTTCGAATGGTTTCCATCTTGAACGATGGAACCTTGAGAAACTTGTTTAAGATCTTGAGATCTAAGATTGGTCTGAACGTTCCCTCTTTTTTGGGAACTATGAACAGATTGGAGTAGAACCCCATCCCTTGTTCTCCTAATGGAACAGGATGAATCACTCCCATTTTTAACAGGTCTTCTACACAATGTAAGAATGCCTGTCTTTTTATGTGGTCTGAAGACAACTGAGACCTGTGGAACCTCCCCCTTGGGGGAAGCCCCTTGAACTCCAGAAAATAACCTTGGGAGACTATTTCTAGCGCCCAAGGATCCAGAACATCTCTTGCCCAAGCCTGAGCGAAGAGAGAGAGTCTGCCCCCCACCAGATCCGGTCCCGGATCGGGGGCCAACATTTCATGCTGTCTTGGTAGCAGTGGCAGGTTTCTTGGCCTGCTTTCCCTTGTTCCAGCCTTGCATTGGTCTCCAAGCTGGCTTGGCTTGAGAAGTATTACCCTCTTGCTTAGAGGACGTAGCACTTTGGGCTGGTCCGTTTCTACGAAAGGGACGAAAATTAGGTTTATTTTTGGCCTTGAAAGGCCGATCCTGAGGAAGGGCGTGGCCCTTACCCCCAGTGATATCAGAGATAATCTCTTTCAAGTCAGGGCCAAACAGCGTTTTCCCCTTGAAAGGAATGTTAAGTAGCTTGTTCTTGGAAGACGCATCAGCTGACCAAGATTTCAACCAAAGCGCTCTGCGCGCCACAATAGCAAACCCAGAATTCTTAGCCGCTAACCTAGCCAATTGCAAAGTGGCGTCTAAGGTGAAAGAATTAGCCAATTTGAGAGCATTGATTCTGTCCATAATCTCCTCATAAGGAGGAGAATCACTATCGACCGCCTTTACCAGCTCATCGAACCAGAAACACGCGGCTGTAGCGACAGGGACAATGCATGAAATTGGTTGTAGAAGGTAACCCTGCTGAACAAACATCTTTTTAAGTAAACCTTCTAATTTTTTATCCATAGGATCTTTGAAAGCACAACTATCTTCTATGGGTATAGTGGTGCGTTTGTTTAAGGTGGAAACCGCTCCCTCGACCTTGGGGACTGTCTGCCATAATTCCTTTCTGGGGTCGACCATAGGAAACAATTTTTTAAATATGGGGGGAGGGACGAAAGGAATACCGGGCCTTTCCCATTCTTTATTTACAATGTCCGCCACCCGCTTGGGTATAGGAAAAGCTTCTGGGAGCCCCGGGACCTCTAGGAACTTGTCCATTTTACAAAGTTTCTCTGGGATGACCAACTTGTCACAATCATCCAGAGTGGATAATACCTCCTTAAGCAGAATGCGGAGATGTTCCAACTTAAATTTAAACGTAATCACATCAGGTTCAGCTTGTTGAGAAATGTTCCCTGAATCAGTAATTTCTCCCTCAGACAAAACCTCCCTGGCCCCATCAGACTGGTTTAGGGGCCCTTCAGAACCATTATTATCAGCGTCGTCATGCTCTTCAGTATCTAAAACAGAGCAGTCGCGCTTACGCTGATAAGTGTTCATTTTGGCTAAAATGTTTTTGACAGAATTATCCATTACAGCCGTTAATTGTTGCATAGTAAGGAGTATTGGCGCGCTAGATGTACTAGGGGCCTCCTGAGTGGGCAAGACTCGTGTAGACGAAGGAGGGAATGATGCAGTACCATGCTTACTCCCCTCACTTAAGGAATCATCTTGGGCATCATTGTCATTGTCACATAAATCACATTTATTTAAATGAGAAGGAACTCTGGCTTCCCCACATTCAGAACACAGTCTATCTGGTAGTTCAGACATGTTAAACAGGCATAAACTTGATAACAAAGTACAAAAAACGTTTTAAAATAAAACCGTTACTGTCACTTTAAATTTTAAACTGAACACACTTTATTACTGCAATTGCGAAAAAATATGAAGGAATTGTTCAAAATTCACCAAAATTTCACCACAGTGTCTTAAAGCCTTAAAAGTATTGCACACCAAATTTGGAAGCTTTAACCCTTAAAATAACGGAACCGGAGCCGTTTTTAACTTTAACCCCTTTACAGTCCCTGGTATCTGCTTTGCTGAGACCCAACCAAGCCCAAAGGGGAATACGATACCAAATGACGCCTTCAGAAAGTCTTTTCTAAGTATCAGAGCTCCTCACACATGCGACTGCATGTCATGCCTCTCAAAAACAAGTGCGCAACACCGGCGCGAAAATGAGGCTCTGCCTATGATTTGGGAAAGCCCCTAAAGAATAAGGTGTCTAAAACAGTGCCTGCCGATATAATCTTATCAAAGTACCCAGATTAAATGATTCCTCAAGGCTAAATATGTGTTAATAATGAATCGATTTAGCCCAGAAAAAGTCTACAGTCTTAATAAGCCCTTGTGAAGCCCTTATTTACTATCTTAATAAACATGGCTTACCGGATCCCATAGGGAAAATGACAGCTTCCAGCATTACATCGTCTTGTTAGAATGTGTCATACCTCAAGCAGTAAGAGACTGCTCACTGTTCCCCCAACTGAAGTTAATTGCTCTCAACAGTCCTGTGTGGAACAGCCATGGATTTTAGTAACGGTTGCTAAAATCATTTTCCTCATACAAACAGAAATCTTCATCTCTTTTCTGTTTCTGAGTAAATAGTACATACCAGCACTATTTTAAAATAACAAACTCTTGATTGAATAATAAAAACTACAGTTAAACACTAAAAAACTCTAAGCCATCTCCGTGGAGATGTTGCCTGTACAACGGCAAAGAGAATGACTGGGGTAGGCGGAGCCTAGGAGGGATCATGTGACCAGCTTTGCTGGGCTCTTTGCCATTTCCTGTTGGGGAAGAGAATATCCCACAAGTAAGGATGACGCCGTGGACCGGACACACCTATGTTGGAGAAAGTAAGGTTTTTGTGCTCATCGGATTACGCTCGTATTACTAGTTGAAAGTAAACTGTTTTCAATAGCGCACTAACCTGACAAGAGCAAAAAGCCGAACTTAGATTATTGCGTGCGCGTTCACGTATTCCCCCGTAGATGTCAATAGAGCAAAAAAAGTTGAAAAAAAGTAACACCCAACTCGTGCGCAAAACCCGATCGCATATTCTCATGTGTGCTAACCCAACATAAAAATTTCACATTCCAATGTTCATCAAGCTTGTAGTGATATCAGACTTCCTTATAACTCAAATGCTTCCTTTTCTTATCTCTGTCTGTAAACAATACTTAAAAATAACAATTAAAAATGTAAACAAAATCTCCATTGTTTCAGCAGAAGTAATAATATTAAAAGAAAGAGTAAAGTTAAATTTAAAATTAAACTTTACTGCTAAGTATAGAGCATGTAATTTATAAAATATTTCATATTTACTTTTATTATCAATTTTAATTTGTTCTTTGGGTATCCTTTGTTGAAAAGCTTGGTGACTGCACATATATGCTTTGTCATTGGCTTACCCCATGTGTTCAGCTAGCTCCCAGTAGTGATTTTACTCTTCAAAGGATAATAAGAGAAGCAAATTTTATAATAGAAATAAAAGTTGTTTAAAATTGCACGCTCTATCTGAATCATGAAAGTTGAATACTTACTTTACTACCCCTTTAAATATAAAAAAATTTTGCACAATACCATGTGCAGGAGTTCATCAGAGTTAAGCAGCTGGTGCCGTGCAATTGACAAACTAATCGCAGACCACCTAATCAATGATGAGATTAGTTGCTAACTATTTTTATGATCAATCTTTCCGATTAGTTGTTGTAGTCTTAGGGGCCGATTTAACATCGGTCTGTCCGACATGATCCGCTTAGCGGATTATGTCCGACAGACATCGATAAATGCAGACCATGTTGCACAAGCAGTTCTTGTGAACTGCTTGTGCAATGCCGCCCCTGTAGATTTGCGAACAATTGGCTGCTAGCAGGGGGTTTCAATCAACACGATCGTATTTGATCGGGTTGATTGCCGTCCACCACTCAGAGCAGGCAGACCAGTTAAGGAGCAGCAGTCTTAAGACCGCTACTTCTTAACTGCTGTTTCCGGCGAGCCTAAAGGCTCGCACGGAAACAGGACAAGTTGGCCCCATTCTGGCCATAGTAAATCGGCCCCCTAGTGTGAACTTAGTAGTATTTACAGCAGTATTTCTCGGACTGTCATTTTGGAAAACTATTCAATTTCTCTCTTTCATAATTACAGATGTCCAACACAGTGCATTTTTAAGAATGTAACATATATCATGGAGGCTGGAGCAGTTACTGATGAAACAGTCAGCTGACTGAGAAACGCGTTGCAATAAAACATTCTTTTGCAGAGTTGATAGCTCCAGTATTTCTTTGTGCAGTGCTGGTCTGATATGTATTTTGTAAGCATGGTTTCAGTATCTCTGTTTTAGAACCCTCTGCTTTATTATCAGCTGGACGTTTGCCGGAGGAAACAGCCTGTTACAGTACACTACATACAGGGAGCAGATTACCGGCGTGCCAGGAAGCTGGAGACTATGAACCAGCCTGCGCTTATTGCACCATTGTTTTTGGTGCCATCATAAAGTCCTTTTCTTCTCTGAATGTCACATATTTAAAATTTACAAGATTAACTATGTGGTGCCCCTTTTTTCCTTATGTCTTCTAGAATACCTGGCTGGCTATACAACTGAAAGTAGACCAGTCTGAGCATGGAATCTTCTACTATTGGACTCTTATATTATTAAACATATTATTTATTTTAGTTGTTTTTATCCTTCTTTGAATGTTTTTATTGCATTATTTGTAATAATATTGTTTGGCGCCCCCTATAATCTACTCATTAGTGGGTAGTTTCATTATACTGTTGAGATTACCTACAATGCTCAAGAAGCAAATCACTCGTGCACACCTCCCCACATTTATGATTGGTTCTGCAAGGCTCAGGAGGTTAAAAAGGACCCACCGCTATTTTGTGAGCAGGCTCGAGTCAACTGGGGCGGGGTCACACAGGTGGATACTAGAAAGAGTCATGTCTGGGTTTTTAAAATGAGGGAGAAATAAAGTGACTGTGCCTGCACATAACAGATGCATGCTCCCTCTTAAGCCCTGGGGCAAGCATCCCGATTGGATGTTTAAAGTCCCCTGCAGCAGGATGTGGCTACTTAGGAATTTTTTTGAGTTAAATATCTTCCTTTTCTACAGAAACAGAATATTAAACATGGGTGTCTCTGGGTCCAGGGGAGTAAGTCCTATGCCTGGCCTATATTTCCAATTCCCAAACTGTGATTTGCAATCTGCAGTCTCACAAAGACACATATGTCTAAGTGTATCCAAGTAACAATACATTTCTGCAAATTATTCATAAGTTACAAACATACAGTATATACAAGTATTACAAAATACTGTTTGGATTTATTCTGTTCCGAGTTACCTGCTGGATGATGTATAAATACGGTTATGATTTCATGTCCTCAAAATAATATTTTCCTGATGACTGCATACTGATTTTATTGTTCCTTACTGCTGATGGAATTACGCATGGATAATTATTTACAACCCTATTACAATAAATCTGTTGCTTCCCTATAAAGATTAGTTTATGTTGCATATGGTCTCATAGATCGCTCATTGCAAATTAATTTTTATTCGTCCAGAAATAAAAAAGGAGGATGCAATTATCGATTGTCATTTATAACAAAACACATTATTCCTATATTATGAGTATAATTATTACAACATGTATATTGCTACATACAGTATAACAATGAATTAAAAAATAATAATAATAAACATATTTATAAATACATACAGATAATATTATAAATAGGGGCGTATTTTGGCCTAGGCCAACAAATTTGGAGCGGTATTTCTATCACCTGATTGGCAATCCTCAAATGTTTATATATATGAAAAAGGGACTGTGTACTCTGGCAAGAAGCTAAAAAGATTTCATTGTATTTAAACTTGCTGCAGGAACGCTCTTTATCTCTTTTCCACACCCCACTGAGAGGTTAATTTCTGCTGCTGCCTTTTGTTTACATAGTCTTTCTTTAACCAATACTGCAACACTTTAGTACATTTCAACATGTACAATTAAAGGGACATCATACACTAGATTTTTCTTTGCATAAATGTTTTGTAGATGATCTATTTATACAGCCCATACAGCTTTGTTTTTTTTAAATGTTTAGTTTTGCTTATTTTTAAATAACATTGTTCTGATTTTCAGACTCCTAACCAAGCCAAAAGTTTTAGGAGAATACTGACATATACCTACTCCTGCTTGCTCCTGTTTGTGTAAAGAGTCTTTGCATATGCAGAGGAAGGGGGAGGGGGAAGTGTCTGTTATTTCCCACTTGCAAATGAGTTAAACACATAGTTAAAGTTAGCTGCAGAACAGCAATGCACTACTGGAAGCTAGCTAAACACATCTTTGTGAGCCAACGACAAGTGGCATATGTGTGTAGCCACCAATCACCAGCTATCTCCCTGTAGTGCATTGCTGCTCCTGAACCTAGCTAAAAAACAATATCAGAACAAAGTAAATTTGATAATAGAAGCAAATTGAAAAGTATCTCCATCTGAATTATGAAAGGTTAATTTTTATGTTCTTCCAAAGGCAAGTTGTTACAGTGTAATGTCCTTTTAATTCTGTTACAAATCAGTGCTCCCTGGTTAGTTAGCATAGGGTCTCTAGCTATAAGAAATATACAAGGCACATACAAGCTAGGGTACTAAATCATTTAAAAGGGACAGTAAACACCTTGTAATTACAAGACATTTCTGTTGTGTTGCTATAGAATAACATATCAGCCAAGTCTTAATGTTTTTAAAACAAATTAAAGGGACAGTCAAGTCCAAAAAATAAACTTTCATGATTCAGATAGGGCATGTAATTTAAACAACTTTCCAATTTACTTTTATCATCAATTTTGCTTTGTTCTCCTGGTATTGTTAGTTGAAAGCTAAACCTAGGTAGGATCATATGCTAATTTCTTAGACCTTGAAGGCCACCTCTTATCTTAATGCATTGTGAAAGTTTTTCAACACTAGAGGGCGTTATTTCATGTGTACCATATAGATAATATTGAGTTCACGCACCTGGATTTACCTTGGCGTCAGCACTGATTGGCTAAAATGCATGTCTGTCAAAAGAACTGAAATAAGGGGGCAGTCTGCAGAGGCTTAGATACAAGGTAATTACAGAGGTAAAAAGTGTATTTATATAACTGTGTTAGTTATGCAAAACTGGGGAATGGGTAATAAAGGGATTATCTTTCTTTATAAACAATAACAATTATGGTGTTGACTGTCCCTTTAACATCATTTTTTCAGCAACTATTTATCAACGGCTAAACTGCACTCACCATTTGCCTTATTCGGAGGAGCCAAACGGGCTTAGTCAGCAAACTACCAGACTAGCCACTATCATAAATTTAGTATAAAATGCATTTATTTGCAGCTGTTATAATTAGGGACAGATATATAGCAGACATAACCTTGAAAACTCAGCAAGGGTGCATTGCAAGTGATGAGTATTAGAAATGGCTCTATTTACAAAGCTAAATTACATGAAAAGGGGATAAAATAAATTATGAAAATATTTTAAATATATTGCAAAGTTTCATTATGCATAACTAAACATTTATATAAAAATCTCAAAGGTGTTAACTGTCCTTTTAAAAGGTACATGATACCCACATTTTAAAGCACAACAGCTGTAAAAACCTTACTAGAAAATATCACCTAAAATGTAAAAAAAAAAAAGATATTTTACCTCAAAATTTCCTTAGTGGTCACATCTCATTGTAAAGGAACTTTAAGCAGCCAATCAGGATGCTAGTCCCAGGACTTGCAAGGGAGCATGCATCATGTTCTTTAGCTCCTCGTTTAACATGAAATCTCATGAGATTACAATCACATTGCAATAAGCAGTGTCACATCAGCACTGATGAATCTGATTGGTGACTTTTTGGTGGGTTTCTGAAGGATCACTTTTAAGGTAAAATATCTTCATTTTTAACATAGAGCTGTTCAATGGTATTTTCTTGTCCAGTTTTTATAGTTATACAGCATCACTCTCAAGTGATTTGGCATATGGGAATTATGTCCCTTTAATTAGACCTCAGACTGTAAACTAAAGGTAATGTTTCCACACTGCATCCCTGACAAAAGAGCAAGGTGACATAAATGTCCATCAATTTCAAGAAAAAAGACTTTAATTGATAAATGGCCACTATGGTAACCCAATAAAATATTTATTCCTGGTTACTCAGGACAGCTCAGCTTTCCCCCCCCCCAGACAACCACAAATGAGTTAAGAATGGAGGTAGCCATAAGGAACTAGAGGGTCTCAAACTGTCCGGTATTTTGCAGGACGGTCAGGTTTTGGGAACTTTGATCACACCACAGATTCACATAGTAAAATCTGAACAGAAATGCTATGGCTGTGTAGCCACACCCCCAGACTGCACTGGGAAATGCTATGGCTGTGTAGCCACACCCCCAGACTCCACTGGGAAATGCTATGGCTGTGTAGAATAAAATAAATTAATTAAATAATGAATTATAAAAAAAAGTGCTTGAAGCTATGAGGGAGGAATGTGCTAGGGGCTAGAGGAAGGTTTTACTACACTGAAAGGAATTTACATTAAATAATCAGACTTCAGAATTTTGCAGTCATAACAATAACATCAATATAACATTTCAGAACTATTATTAAAAAAAAAAAACAAACAACCTTCTCTTAAGTACTAATTTCACATGATATAAAAAAGCATTAGAGTATAAAACATGATATTTATTTTGTAATCTTACCCATTGTAGTGCGCTTTCACTTTGATGAAGTCTTTTGTTAAATCCATTTTTGACCCCATCCTGCTTGGCATGATATTATAATACTCCAGTACCCGTACTGTAATACTCCAATAACAGTGTTGTCAGCAGAAAATGAGCTTCACAGACAGCATCCACCGTATTCACCTAAACATAGGGAACAAACACAAAATAACTTTTTAAATTAAAATATTTTCTATTGTAATAAAATTATAAATTAATTAAAGTAAATATTGTTAAATTATTAGCCTACAGTAGCATAAAACAACACAACAATCTATAAATTTAAAATTATATATACACACACACACATATATATATATATATATATATATATATATATATATATATATATATATATATACACACACATATATATATATATATATATATATATATATATATATATATATATATATATATATATATATATATATATATATATATATATACACACACATATATATATATATATATATCACATACATACATACAGTGCGGAGTCACCACATTAAACATATATATACGATGCACTCTAATTCTCCGATCTTCACTATCTTTTTTGCCTCCGCCTGGAGGGGTTCAAGGGGGGCAATGCCCCCCCTGTAAACCTCATTACCCAAGGATCACTTGGGGTGGATGCCAGAGGATCGGCAGGGCGCCTTCCTTGAAACCCCCAGGAGGAGGCAAAATAAATAGCGTAGCTGGGGGAATTAAAGTACATCAGGCTTTACCCACAGCCGCTTACTTTACCCTTAACACATATACATATATACAGGTAGCCCTCAGTTTACGCCGGGGTTAGGTTCCAGAAGGAATGGTTGTAAATCGAAACCGTTGTAAATTGAAACCCAGTTTATAATGTAAGTCAATGGAAAGTGAGTTAGGTTCCTGGCCCCTCTCAAAATTGTCGTAAGTAACACCTAATACAATATTTTTAAAGCTTTGAAATGAAGACTTTAAATGCTAAACAGCATTATAAACCTAATAAAATAATCACACAACAGAGAATATATAATTAAACTAAGTTAAATGAACAAAAATATTTACTAAGCAGCATTATAAACATAATAAAATAATCACACAACACAGACTTCACTTGCATTTTTCTGAAAACAGTTCTTTCTATGCATTCCAATCTGGACTGATTTATAGACAGGAAGATCTTGATCCTTTGAAATCTGCTCGATAGCTCAGGTCTGGTTAAACTGATTAATATCAGCTTGCTTGGCTTTGCTGCAACACAAGTGGGCAGCTCCACCTACTGGCTATTTTAATAAAAGCACTGCTTCAATGCTTTTCAATAGCAGTCACATGACTGGGAAAAAAGGTTGTTATTCTGAAACAGTGTAAATTGAACCGTTGTAAACCGAGGGACACCTATATATATATATATATATATATATATATATATATATATATATATATATATACATATATATATATATACATATATATATACATATATATATACATATATACACACATATACACACATATACACACATATACACACACACACACAAACATATACACACACTGTAAAAGGCGTCCTGCAGCTACGCCCTTGATGTAGGCAAGGATCGGCCTGGGGGGCATACCTTGCAACTTAGGCAGTCCCCCATGATCCGATCCCGGCCTTGAAATCACGTGATAGACGATCGTATGATTTAATTTTACTAGTGTTCTGATGTGAACACTATTATACCGGCACACAGGGGGGGTGTTTTGGATAGCAGAAAATATCATATTAGAATAGAAAGTATTACACTGCCCCCACCCGGCTACTTTATAATACCCACCCGGCTGGCAAAATGTTTTTGGAGAACACTGTATATGATATACAGTATCTAACAAAAGTGAGTACACCCCTCACATTTTTGTAAATATTTTATTATCTTCTCATGTGACAACACTGAAGAAATTACACTTTGTTACAATGTAAAGTAGTGAGTGTACAGCCTTTATAACAGTGTAAATTGGCCGTCCCCTCAAAATATCTCAACACACAGCCATTAATGTCTAAACCGTTGGCAACAAAAATGAGTACACCCCTAAGTGGAAATGTCCAAATTGGGCCCAATTAGCCATTTTCCCTCCCCAGTGTCATGTGACTCGTTAGTTTTACAGGGTCTCAGGTGTGAATGGGGGGCTGGTGTGTTAAATTTAGTGTTATCGCTCTCACACTCTCTCATACTGGTCACTGGAAGTTCAATATGGCACCTCATGGCAAAGAACTCTCTGAGGTTCTGAAAAAAAGAATTGTTGCTCTACAAAAAGATGGCCTAGGCTATAAGAAGATTGCCAAGACCCTGAAACTGAGCTGCAGCACGGTGGGCAAGACCATACAGCGGTTTCACAGGACAGGCTCCACTCAGAACAGTCCTCACCATGGTCGACCAAAGAAGTTGAGTGCACATGCTCAGCATCATATCCAGAGGTTGTCTTTGGGTAATAGACGTATGAGTGCTGCCAGCATTGCTGCAGAGGTTGAAGGGGTGAGGGGGTCAGCCTGTCAGTGCTCAGACCATACGCCGCACACTGCATCAAAAAGGTGTGCATGGCTGTCGTCCCAGAAGGAAGCCTCTTTTAAAGATGATGCACAAGAAAGCCCGCAAACAGTTTATGAAGACAAGCAGACTAAGGACATGGATTACTGGAACCATGTCCTGTGGTCCGATGAGACCAAGATAAACTTATTTGTGTTAGATGGTGTCAAGCGTGTGTGGCGGCAACCAGGTGAGTAGTACAAAGACAAGTGTGTCTTGCCTACAGTCAAGCATGGTGGTGGGAGTGTCATTGTCTGGGCCTGCATGAGTGCTGCTGGCACTAGGGAGCTACAGTTCATTGAGGGAACCATGAATGCCAACATGTACTGTGACATACAGAAGCAGAGCATGATCCCCTCTCCTCGGAGACTGGGCCGCAGGGCAGTATTCCAACATGATAACGACCCCAAACACACCTCCAAGACGACCACTGCCTTGCTAAAGAAGCTGAGGGTAAAGGTGATGGACTGGCCAAGCATGTCTCCAGACCTAAACCCTATTGAGCATCTGTGGGTTATCCTCAAACGGAAGGTGGGGGAGCGAAAGGTCTCTAACATCCACCAGCTCTGTGATGTTGTCATGGAGGAGTAGAAGAGGACTCCAGTGGCAACCTGTGAAGCTCTGATCAACTCCATGCCCAAGAGGGTTAAGGCAGTGCTGGAAAATAATGGTGGCCACACAAAATATTAACACTTTTGGCCCAATTTGAACATTTCCACTTAGGGGTGTACTCACTTTTGTTGCCAGTGGTTTAGACATGAATAGCTGCGTGCTGAGTTATTTTGAGGGGACAGCAAATTTACACTTATACAGGCTGTACACTCACTACTTTACATTGTAGCAAAGTGTCATTTCTTCAGTGTTGTCACATGAAAAGATATAATAAAATATTTACAAAAATGTGAGGGGTGTACTCACTTTTGTGAGATACTGTATATTTATGTTTTAAATAATATTTCTAGCTCATAGGTATGGCCAAAAACTCCTCGATACTAAATTTATGGGCTGTCTCCTAGACCAGTGTTTCCCAACCCGCGGTCCTCAAGTACCCCCAACAGGCCTGGTTTTCATTATAGCTGAACCAGTGCACAGGTGAAGTAATCAGCTGATCAGTAACCAACCTGCTCTCATCCATCAGCTGATTATTTCACCTGTGCTCTAGTTCAGCTACAATAAAAACCAGGACTATTGGGGGTACTTGAGGACCGCGGTTGGAAAACACTGTCTTAGACGATGAACAAGAACTCTGATCTATGCATAGACTTATCTTGATAAAAAATATTCTGTGCGGTTCATTTCTTAACGTTTGTCATTTTGCTAGGATCAGCAAGTAAAAAAAAAAAAAACATGTCCTAAGAATGTCCCTTTAAAGCAGGTTGTTATATAGAGAGGTTTAGATCATTAAATATCTGGCAAATAACAGGGTTAGGGAGTTAAATGAGCCACACCTATTTATACTTTAAAAAAAAAAAAAAAATTGCTTCCTGTTTCTTGTATTCACCACTTTAAGAAATTGAAAGTGCAAAGTACATCAAAGGTGATATTTATTAACTAACCTTATAGCCATAAAAGCACTGAAGCACATAACATCCCAAATAACTGTTAGAAGACGTCTAAGTCTATTTGCTAATGTGCATTATGAAAAAGACTTTCTTGTGTGCAGAGTTATTAACAAGCAAAGCAATTGTACACAATTATGAGCAGGGCTGTCCTTAACCTTTTAACGCCGTTATGCCGTTCTATTCCGTCATAATTACACTGGGCTTTAAAGCCGTTATGACGGAATAGAACGTCATAACAAACGGCTGTCCTGAAGCCTTCTATGCTTCTAGGACTTGATCGCGGTCTGGAGGGCGTTCCTAGGGTTGTAGGGACGCCCCCCAGATGCGATCCAATAATTGAAATCTCGCAATCGTATGCACAATCGCGTAGTTTCAATTTGTCTACATCGGAACAGGTGTTCCGATGTAGGCACTTTCACCCTGTCACTAAAGGGTTAAAAGGGACACTAAACCCTATTATTTTTTTCTTTCATGATTCAGATAGAACATGCAATCTAATTTACTCCTATTATCAAATTTTCTTTGTTTCTTGGTATCTTTATTTGAAAAAACAGGAATGAAAGCTTTGGAGCCAGCCTATTTTTGGTTCAGTACCCTGGATAGCGCTTGCTGATTGGTGACTAAATGTAACAAGCAGCTATCCAGGGTGCTGAACCAAAAATGGGCCGGCTCCAAAGCTTTCATTCCTGCTTTTTCAAATAAAAATACTAAGAGAACGAAGAAAAATTGATAATGGGAGTAAATTAGAAAGTTGCTTAAAATGACATGTTCTATCCGAATCACGAGAGAAAAAAAGTTGGGTTTAGTATCCCTTTAATTCATTTATTCACACATAAAGTGGAGCCATATTAAAGGGACATGAAACACAATTATTTTCTTTCACGATTCAGATAGAACATGCCATTTGAAACGTTCCAATTTATTTCCATTAACAAAATGTGCACAGTCTTTTTATAGTTACAAATTTGCTTCATTTTTTTAGCCAATAACAGGTGGTGGCTGCACATATATACCTATCAGCAGCTAGCTCACAGTAGTGCTTTGCTGCTCATAAGCCTACCTAGGTATGCTTTTCAACAAATGATATCAACAGAACAAAACAAATTAGATCATAGAAGTAAATTGGAAAGTTGTTTAAAACTGCTTGCTTTTTCTGAATTATGAAATATTTTGGGTTTCATGTCCCTTTAAGTGCTGGTTGATCAATAGTCTCATTGCATCAAGTTGAAGAAAGAAACAACCAATTAGTCCATGGGTAATTTCCTTTCTTGTATATACCATATACTATATGCCAATACTAGCTAATTCATGACAAATGGGAAAGTCTAATAGTGAAACTGAGAAAGAAAAACTAGAAAAATGTTACATAGAAGAATAAATATGGTGATCGATAATAAGATGACCCTTCATATGGTGATCGATAATAAGATGACCCTTCATATGGTGATCGATAATAAGATGACCCTTCATATGGTTCTTCAAGTGTGAAGAAATTAATTTAGCAGCTAGCGCAAGCCTAACATTTTATCACAAATTTGTAGAACCAGAATTGGTAAAAACCCAAGCCATTCAAGGATAAGGAGATAGCTAGATAGAGACAGACAAGACAAGGAGGCAGAGAGACAGAGAGAGATTGAGACGAGAGAGACGAGACATGGAGACAGAGAGAGAGATGAGAATCAGTCCGCATCCACTGCGAAATCAAACACATGTATTAAGCGATGTACATAACTACCAAATAGGAGCTCAGTTTTAAAAAATTTCACCAAGTAAATTCTTTTTTTGCATAACTCCAAATGAAATTACAATTGGAAAAAATGCCCAATTTTAAGAAAGTCACAATGGAAAATACATAAATAAAAATCAATCATGCCTGTGAATGAAGGGCAAATAATCATGAGGAAATATTAAGCGTGATAAAAGATTTGGTAAACTAGAACGAAGTGCATGTTTACACCCAACTGCTGCTGTAGAACACACGCATGACACTACACAGGCTTAACCCCTTAGTGACCACAGCACTTTTCAATTTTCTGACCGTTTGGGACCAGGGCTATTTTTAAATTTCTGCGGTGTTTGTGTTTAGCTGTAATTTTCCTCTTACTCATTTACTGTACCCACACATATTATATAGCGTTTTTCTCGCCATTAAATTGACTTTATAAAGATACCATTATTTTCATCATATCTTATAATTTACTATAAAAAAAAATTTAAAAATATGATGAAAACAATGGGAAAAAAAACACACTTTTTCTAACTTTGACCCCAAAATCTGTTACACATCTACAACCACCAAAAAACACCCATGCTAAATAGTTTCTAAATTTTGTCCAGAGTTTAGAAATACCCAATGTTTACATGTTCTTTGCTTTTTTTTTGCAAATTATAGGGCAATAAATACAAGTAGCACTTTGCGATTTCCAAACCATTTTTTTTTTTTCAAAATTAGCAATAGTTACATAGGAACACTGATATCTGTCAGGAATCCCTGAATAACCCTTCACATGTATATATTCTTTTTTAATAGACAACCCAAAGTATTGATCTAGGCCCATTTTGGTATATTTCATGCCACCATTTCACTGCCAAATGCGATAAAAAAAAAAAAAAAAACATTAATTTTTTTCACAAACTTTAGGTTTATCACTTGTAGGGTTAATTTTAGCTTTAGTGTAGTGTAGTAGACAACCCAAAGTATTGATCTAGGCCCATTTTGGTATATTTCATGCCACCATTTCACCGCCAAATGTGATCAAATAAAAAAAAATAATAATAATAATCAGTAACTTTTTCACACTTTTTGGTTTCTCACTGAAATTATTTACAAACAACTTGTGCAATCATGGCACAACTGGTTGTAAATGCTTATCTGGGATCCCCTTTGTTCATAAATAGCAGACATATATGGCTTTGGCATTACTTTTTGGTAAATTAGAAGGCCGCTAAATGCCACTGCGCACCACACTTGTATTATGCCCAGCAGTGAAGTGGTTAATTAGGTAGCTTGTAGGGTTAATTTTAGCTTTAGTGTAGAGATCAGCCTCCCACCTGACACATCCCACCACCTGATCCCTTCCTGACCCCCCTCAAACAGCTCTCTTCCCTCCCCAACCTCACAATTGTCACTGCCATCTTAAGTACTGGAAGAAAGTCTGACAGTACTAAAATAAAAAAGGCATTTATTATTATTTTTATTTTTTTTATATATATTTAGTCTGCAGTGATGGATCCCCCTTTAGCTCCAACCTCCCTGATCCCCCCCATACAGCTGTCTAACCCTCTCCCCTCTACCTATTTGCCGCAATCTTGGGTACTGGCAGCCATCTTGGGTACTGGATACACATATGGTGTGGTCATATCTCAACATATACACTCAACACACTTACCATCTAAGATGGACAATTTTATCATCTACATAGCGAATTTTATTTGCACATTTAGTTGTTTATCACTTATTATAGTTACACTACTATTTTCTTACATAAACATTATCATCACTTATGTCTATTCACATGTATGGTACTACAACCATTGTTTTAGTTAGTACACCTTTAGATCATCAAAAGCCCACTATGTAAAGTGAGCAAATTTATACACACACATATGATGTGGTCATATTTCAACATACACACTTAAGCACTTACCATTAAAGATGGTTACTTCATCCGTTTATATAGTGGATTTTATTTGCACATTCTAGTTGTTTATCACTTACTATAGTTATATTTTTATTATTATATTTTATATAAATATTATCATCACTTATGTTTATCCCATATGTAGATATTATTTAGTTATGACATAGTGAAATAGCTTATTAGTAGTAGAACATATGTCTAGGTATTATTCCTTAATTATTAACATAACATGCGTCATTATGACGCCAGCCTATCAGGATGCTTCGGGTAGGCGGAGACCAAAAACGTGCTCTTCTTTCACAAGGAGTAGTTGTCTTGATCGTGGGTAAAGCATATCAGCAATAGCACACGCGCTAAGGTATTACCCCTTACTTATTGACATAATATACGTCACAATGACACTAGCCTATCACGGCACTCCGGGTGGGCGGAGTTAATAATACGCTCTCCTCTGACACGATCAAGGTATCAAATTGTAGGCAAATCGGCCAACATAAATGTTACGAGTATGCAGTTACATATCTATTTATATATCATTGGTAACAGCAACTATAAAAATGTATGTGATACATTTTTAGGGCATTACAAAGGAGTATAACCGTCACCCTTTGTTAGCAAACGTTTAGGTGATGACATTTGTTTTTTTCCAAAGGTGTTTAGAGCGAGACGATCATTCACAAATCACATGTATATGTGTATCAGGTGCAATCATTTATCAATTCTGAGACGAAAGTTACTGATTGGCTTGTAATCCAGGGGGAAGGGGGGGCGTTTTGGGTGAATAGGTAGCGTAGTCATAGGTACAAACTGATAATCTTAATATGACTGATGAAACAGTGTTTACCGAGAAACGCGTTGCATGCATTTTAATTTGAACACTTGGATGACACAGTTTATACCAAGAGTATTTTTTTATATGATGCTTTTAATTAAAAAAAATGTATTTGACCTTTTCTGAAACACTCGAACTGTGCTAAATTCTGAGTCCTAAGTCTACTTTGAGAATCACCCTCTCCCCACTTCACACGCTGAGGATCCTGCGTTTCAGCAGTGCCGGAGTTCAGCTAGCTAGATTGCTGCAAAAGATCCAGCCTGTTTTGTATTGGCATAAGAGATTGCCTTTGGTAAATGTGTGTACCCTGTATGGAATTGCATTGCTTTGAAATAGCGGATTCTGACTGATACGTACAAATGCGGCGCCTCTTTCGTTTTACCATCCCTTTGTAGAGCTTACACATCGTTTGTGTGAAGAAAGAGTGCCACCATCAAGCTTCTGGTCTTTTTGACGATTTCCTATTTGAGAAGAGCGGGTTGCTTAACCGCAGAGACTTTTTCACCTGGAGCTATAAGTATTTATTGTGTATACCTCTTAGACCAATTTTTTGGTCTTCTCAAATGTTCATCAATATATGTGGTAATTTAGTCTTTACTTTTTGTCAATAGTGCCTCTTATTGGATAAGTGTAATTGTGTATATTTATACTATCCTGTGTGTGTAGACTTGCATTTTAGCCTGACTAAGCTCCACAGGAGTGATCACAATGTTATCTATATAGCACACACAAACTAGCGCTGTCTAGCTGTGAAAAACTGTCAAATGATTTCAGATAAGAGGCAGCATTCAAGGGCTTAGAAATTAGCATATGAGCCTACCTAGGTTTAGCTTTCAACAAAGAATAACAAGAGAACAAAACAACATTTGATGATAAAAGTAAATAGGAAAAGTTGTTTAAAATTGCATGCCACATCTTAATCATGAAAGTTTAATTTTGAATTTTCTGCCCCTTTAATGCCATTGATCCCCTGCAAATCTATATACAAAGAATCAACCCATACTAAGTTTTACGAAGCTCACTGAATAGAGTATTGTTTGGAGTGGAATAGATCTGTACAAGGAGCTAAGTTTAATTAAAAATTAAATATAATGTTATTTTAGTTAAATAAAACTATATAACTGTTATTATTAAGGTAATGGTTATTTTTCTTTATTTAAAAAGGGACAGTATACACCAATTTACATATAACTATGTGTAATAGACACTACTATAAAGAAGAATATGCACAGATACGGATCTAAAAATCCAGTCTAAAACTTTTTAAAAACTTAAAAAAAGGTTTAAAAATTTAGGCAGGAACACCCACTGAAATGGGCTGGAAAAGCAAAGAGAGCAGAGACTCCCACCTATCCTGCATATGAAAAAACCTTTTACACAAACAGGAGCAAGCTGGAGTAGGTAGACAACAGTATACTTCTAAAAAACTTTGGGGCTAGGTTAGGAGTCTGGCAATCAGCACAATGTTATTTAAAAATAAGCAAAACTATACATTTTTACAAAACAAAAAACCTGCATGGGCTATATAAATGGATCATCTAGAAAACATTTATGCAAAGAAAAGTGTACAGTGAGTGTCCCTTTAAATAAAACTATTTCAATTATTGTTATTAAGGTAATCATTATGTTTCTCCTTCCAATAAAGTACAGCTGAAAGATGATTAAATATGAATTATTAACCTATTAAACTGGAGACAGTTCACCTCCTAATAATGTCAGTTTTTTCAATGATCTATCTATGCATATCTAATGCTATTAAACCAAATCAGTGATGGTCTGATATAACTGGAAAATTAATTTAAAAAGTTATTCTAAAACTGAAAACCATGATTTAAATGTATTCAAATGGATCTTGCTGACTAGTGATTTAAATCAATTTGATTTAAATCAAATTTACCCTGCAGCTATATTCCACAATGTTATTGGTTGCACACTCTAGTGATTCATTTATAACACTGTCCCTAATTGGCATTTAAAAAAAAAAGAAAACCTAGGTTATAACATGACAGAAGAGCCTATAGCTTTTTAAATACCAACACTTCATATTTATTTTTTTCATTACTGAAAAAACAAATATAATTTAAAAATATATATCTGATTATTATTCCCATAACAATCTCTGATTTGAATTCATCATTCTATTGAGCATATTTCTTTAATTATTGTCCCTTTAAAGGGACATTATCCACTAAATAAATGCTAGACAGAATGATGAAGTCAAAGAAAAAAATTAGTCTGAGAATAAAATGTAGATGTGTTTTTTTAAAGTTTAATTTGCTGCTTAAATATTGACAAAATAAGTGTAAAGTTTTAGGGTCTATAAAACAATGGGAGCTGCCATGTTGTAAATTAGGTTACCTTCTCTGCTGTGGCCAATTAGGGACAGTTATAAATAGGTCACTAGAGTGTGCAGCCAATGGCGGTGTGGATTTCTAACAACAACTGAAAAGCTCACAATTTCAGAATAGAATTACAGGAAAAGGAAAAATATATAAATGAAAGTATATTGCAGAGTTATTTTTATATATATATATATATATATATATATATATATATATATATATATATATATATATATATATATATATATATATACATATACACACACACGTACGTGTGTGTGTGTGTGTGTGTGTGTGTGTGTGACAAAAGTGTTTAAAGTCCCTTTAAAATACAGCCTTTAGAAAAAGAAAAAAGAAAAAAACATGTCCATATAAGGACAGTGTGATAATGCTGTATTCACCCATGTTTCTTTAAGCTTTTAGATGGCAATTTAATATTTTATGGGGCTTTAAAGAATGTTAAAGGACATAAATTCCTTTATATACTTAGAAACAAATATATGGCAGCAGTGCTGCTTATGACAGTTATAGAAAATGCATATGACAGGTAAAGCAGACTTAGTAGTGAAGATTTGCCAAATGAAGGACATTAAAGGTTTATTTGGGAACAGGTGAAAGCTCTTTATTTAAATTATAAGAGTACAAGGTAGATTCTATTGTAGTTTTTGTTTGCTATAGTTACCAACAAGTCAGAAAAAGAGAGAAATGCCACATAACAATGACCTATTACTAGGGTTACCACCTCAGCCATGTTTTCCTGGGCACTTATGAGTTATACATGCTGCAGGGCACGCAGAGAGGAACATGAATAGTGATGTTCAGTCAGTGTCACTGTTTATGTGCTTTCCAGGGTTGAAATTCATGTTACTGCCTGCACACCCTGCAGCATGTATAACTCATAAGTGTCCAGGAAAACGTGGCTGAGGTGGCAACCCTACCTATTACTGATTACATGTGTAGTAATTGTCATTAAACAACAAAACAATGCTAGATATTAGGCATGTGCATTCAGATCATTAGTAATGATCCGAATGCAGCAGAAGACAGGTGCTCGCACGGTCGCACCATTCGCCTTTTTTTGGAGAAGGATTTCTTCTTGTGAAAATTGCACACATTAACATTTGTGCAAATCCAGATCTTAGTGTGCAGCACTTTCACAAGAAGAAATCTGGCTCTGAAAAGAGCCAAATGTCACGAGTGGCTGCTTTCTGCCGCATTCGGATCATCACAAATGATCCGAATACACATGCCAACTAGATATAATGTATGTAATGTATTAAGAGCAAAGATTAGCCCGAGAATAATATGTAGATGTGTTTTTAAAAATTATATTAGTTGTTTAAACTTTGAAGATGTATAAAGGTTTTATAAACTGCCATATTGCAAACTTAATTTTCCCCTTATCTTTCTCTTTTTTTGAGGACAATTAGAGACATATAAAACAGGCAATAAATGAGAGTATGTCAACAAGACTGTGTGGACTATAGGGTTGTTAAAATGGATATGAAACCAAAATATTTATTTTGTGATTCAGACAGATCATATAATTTTAAAGGAAAAGTCTAGTCCAAAATAAACTTCCCTGACGAAGTGCCTACGGGCAGGAAACGCGTCGGACGTTCTTATCCTATCTGCTCTCTCCCGAGCTTATATGTACCAAGTCTCAACCTGTGACTTTAAATAAAGTCGGCTTTGACTTGCAACATTTGTGGCGGATATTGTTTTCCTTACAGCAGGCAACCTTATGTGTTTTCCATTGAACATATTAAAGACCAGGAGCCCAATCACATATTCGGCGTCACCACTTTTTAGTCTAATCAAGCGATCACATATTTACGGCGCAGCATATAGGCTACGTGCGTATATTTTACCTGTCGCCCGCAGTTTTTACTCCCATAAACTAACATAGAACATATTAACCCCTAATCCGCCAACCGCCCACAACGCAAACAACTAATTAACCTATTAACCTCCAAACCGCCAACCCCCCACATCGCAAAGTATTAATCTAATAACTAAGCCCCCTAACCTAACACCCCCTAAGGAAACCCCTATTACATTACAATTACATAAAATAAAAGATAATTACATTAAAAATGACAACAAAAACAAATTACTTAAACAAAAAACTATCTCTACAGTAAAATTAAAAAAAAACTAACAAAAGCTAAGATTACAAAAAATAAAAAAAAATAACATTAAAGAAAATAACAAACTAAATTATCCAAAATAAAAAAAGTTATTCCTAATCTAATACCTCCTTAAAAACAAAAAGCCACCCCAAAATAAAAACCTAATCTAAGAATAAACTACCAATAGCCCTTAAATGGCCTTTTGTAGGGCATTGCCCTAAAGATACCAGCTATTTTTACAATAAAAAATACTAAGTCTTCCCTAAAATTAGAATCACCCAAACCCCCAAAATAAAAAACACCTAACTAAAAAAAAACAACTAATCTAACCATTGCCCCTAAAGGGTCATTTGTATGGGCATTGTCCTTAAAGGGGCAATCAGCTCTTTTACTGCACATAGAAAATAAAAAAAAGCCCTAATCTAAAAAAATAATAATCGGTCAACGGATGCATGGAGCCGTCTTCGGCTGCGGCGGTCTCCGGTGATGTGGAGGTCAGTTTCATGTGATCGTCCGCCGCACACTGAAGATTGAATGCAATGCACCCCTTTTATATTAGGGTACTTTGCATTCCTATTGGCTGAAAATTTCAAATCGGCCAATAGGATGAGAGCTGCTTACATCCTATTGGTTGTTCAAATCAGAGCATGCAATTTTAAAGGGGCATTAAACCTACAAAACAATGTTATATAATTCTGCACATAGTGCAGAATTATATAACATTAGCTTAGCACCACTTTATAGAGCAAAGTATTGCAGAGATATTTTATTACGAAGATGAATTTTGCAGAATGCTGCTCCTTGCTCTACGGAGAGGGTCTGTTTCTTCGCGGGCACGCTGTCTAGTCACAGAGCGCCCAATCACGCCATTAAACTGAATGCAGCTCGCTCCCGCTACCAGACCAAAGCGGGAGCAAGCTACATTCAGTTTAATGGCGCGATCGGGCAGGCTGTGACTAGACAGCGTGCCCGCTATGCGCTTAGGAAAAAACATCTTCGTAATAAAATATCTCTGTAATACTTTGTTGTATAAAGTTGGTGCTAAGCTAACTTTATACAACAAAGCAAACCGAGGAAGGCTTGAGAGTGTGAAAGTGTGTTAAGCCCAATAAACAATTAAAGGGATATAAAAACAAAAATATTAATTTCATAAATCATATTGGGCATGCAGTTTTAAACAATTTACTGCTATTGTCATATTTTGCTTTGTTCTCTTGGTATCCTTTGTTAAAGGTGCAGCAATGCACCTGCACCACTGGGAACTAGCTTAACTCATGAGCCGACCTGGGTATGCTTTTCAGCGCAAGACGCAAATCACACTTCTTGTAATAACCTATTTAAAAAAAGAGCAACGTTTCAACCAAGTAAAAAAATCTATCAAATTAGAGAACGAAACACGTTGAGCTAATTTGGTCTATTGGAGCTTCCGCAGTATAGCAGGAAGCACTGAACGTCAGACGCTATCAGAGTTGATTGCTATCTTTTGTTTTTAAAGGGACAGTACACTGTAAAATTGTTTTTATATTAATGTATTTTCCAAGACTTCTGCAGAGTAAAAAATGTATGAGAAATGGCATTTTCAGGTTTATTTGTGTATATGAAATAGCTGTTTTTGTGCTTTTAAACCACAGCCTATTACAATGGGCTGAGCTTCAGGTAATATATCTCATTATGTTATCACTTTGTATACACACACTTTCTTCCTTATCTTCAGGGCCACAAGATGTAAGCTATTTAGACTGGAAAGCACAAAACTATATAGATAATTACGATTTTGTATAAATACAATTAAAATTGAAATGAAAAGTTCAGTACATAAATAGAATATAATATATTGTTAACCGAGTGTCAAAGTATAGCTGCCAAGAGGTGATGGAAAAGTAAAGGTGAATATCCTTTTCCAAGATGGCATGGACTGGCCTTGACTTTATCAGAGCAACCAAAAACAAGCACAAGTCAGCAGGTCTAAACATATCCTTGATAACTACTGTAGGATACCCGCTCATGCGCTCAAAATCACAGCCCTAAAAAAAATACAAACAAATTATATCCCTTTTGAAATCGGAGATAAAACGAGTTGCGCCCTTCATTTGCAGCAAACAGCCTGAAAGCTCACAGACTCTAACAACTACAAACGAACACGAGGTAGCGCAGAACTGAATCAAAACCTCTTGTAAGTTGTGTTCCTATTTAGTTACTGAGCGACAACTAACGGAGCAGAGCAACTGGATCACACTTATTGTTTGCAACCAAATATACAATACTGCACTAACTTTATGAGAATGAGAGAACTGACCTGCCTCCCAGGGAACCGCAGTCCTGCAAGGTTCCAAGTACAGTTTCTGCGGCGTTGATTTCTCGGTTTGTATTAATCCGCTTGGTGATCCAGTCAGGTGACCACCCAGTACCCTTAGCTATTCCAATGTTGACCAACGCAAGCTCCCTCACTGCTGTACCCTTGCCTAATGCCAATGCCAATCAATTGCCTTTTGGAGTGGAGGCGGAGCGGCTGCAGCTGAGCTGCTTGTTGAGCATCTGTCTTGTCACCTATTGTGCTCAAAAAGCAGGCCGGCCGCTCCGCTCCCTCACCGGCTGCTCACATGTGCTGCTGAGCTCTCTCTCTTTGTGTAGCTGTCAACTGCCGGCCCTGGCGGATGGAGGCCCACCAGGATTTTTCCCGGTATCCCGGCGGCCCAATCCGGCCCTGCTTAACTTATATTTGTCTGAAAAACTAAAGCTCAATACATAGAGAGAACAATGGAAAAATATAATTTTATTACTTACCTATCCTGCACCCCACTGGGAGTGTAATTTCTTTTGCTGGCTGTGTTTACTTAGGCTATTCAATAGCTGAGACTCCAGTATACAAACTTTCAGTATAGGTTGGGATACCACAAGCTAAATCAGCTATTTCAAAAGCCAAAATAGGGGTAAAGGAGTTACTTGTAAACAATTTAATACACTCCAGCAGGTTAAATGCATTATTTGGAACAATTTAAATGGGGGAAAATGTTTGGGTGAACTGTGCCTTTAACTAATAAACGTTGCCCTGGACGCTTAAACCATAGAGACTGCTCAGCAGCAAGCACCTGGAGGAGTGATTATTAGTGTAGTTTTCTATTGGTGTGACTTTTTACATGTTATTTTAGTAAGTCTATTTGTTGTATTTAAAGTGATGGTAAATTCTAGCATTTCAACAACACTAGGATTTACCATCACTAAAAATAAAGACGACCTTCATTCATCAGCATAAAAAAAAATATTGAATAGGTACCTTTATTTCACTACAGCTTCAGCACTAACCTGAGCACTTTGGCCGCAGCTCAGTTTTTTCAATGACGTAACGTTTCCACCTCTTAGCCAATAGCCATGCTTGCCTTTTGGCACAGCTATTGGCTAAGAGGTGGAAACGTCACCTCATTGAAAAACTGAGCTGTGCTGTGGGCGGCCGGAGGCGTTTAGGTAACTTTTTTTTTTAAATTGATGAATGACGGTCGCCATTATTTTTAGTAAACGATTTATCATCACTTTATTTTAATATATTTTTTATTTGAATCAAAGTTGCGCTTCTGCTTTCTTTCTAATCATAGAAGTAAACTGAAATGTTTTTATCTTTTTTTTAATTTGTGCTATCGAAATTATGAGAGTGTAATTTTGACATTCATGTTGCTTTAACAACAAATAGTTTTTTAATAAAAAGTATCCTAAAAAACATGAATATTTAAAGTTTAAACGTGTTTGCCAAACTGTATAAATTTGCATTACAATGTGCACAATAACTACTTATGGGTAAACAAAGATCTGTTCTTACATGAAAGGAAATCAATAATGAAAACAGAATAAGTAAAATCTCTCTTTTATAAAATAATGCAAAACCCCAGAATTACATTTTTTCCTCAAATTTGTGCTAATAAACTTTAGGTTTGTTTGTACATCAAATTTAAATTACAAGTAACTAACTGTAAACTCATCTTTCTCAGGAGAGAAAAAGGTTTAAAGGCCCTTTAGTGAAAAGAATTAGAGAGTAAATTAGAACATGGAATTTTAACACTGGTGACCCTACAACTGAGTTAAACGCATAGTTAAAGTACCATTCGGGAGCTGCAGAGCACTGCTAGTCCTGAGCGGACATAACTACTGACCCAATCAGCAGCAGTAGTCGTGCAAGCAAACTATTTATTGGGTGACCTTCTGTTTCTGCTAAAGACCAGCAGCGCTCTGCAGCTCCTAAGCAATACTTTAAATATGTGTTATGCCCTTTTCAGAAGAAGGAGCATTTGCAGTATGGAGTGCAGTGAAATGCTGAATAAAAAATAAACTGACTTATAGCTGAGACATTGTTTTCTACTAATATACACAAAGACATCAAAAGCTGGTGACAGTAGAAACATTAAATCTAATTATGCTCTTGAACAAGCCAAATACTACAGGAAGAGAACTCCCTATTAGCACGGACAGACTATTACATAGTGGAAAATCTAGCTTTTCAGTGCAAACCTGTTGTTAATGTATAACAACTATGAATTAAATTATTTGCAGAACATCTTTTCATTGATTACTTCTCAGTAAAACCAGTTACTATTTTGTTTAACCGGTTTTGAACAGTATAATATATACAGTTATATAATATTAAAGTTCTCCATAATAATTAAAAAAAAGAAAATCAAAACATTCACAGCAACACCTTGGAACCCACAGTTTATCACCTTACTGATTCAAGATGTTACTAGAAACTTTGGACATGTGAAATGAAATAATTTTAATTATGCTAAATTAAATAATAAAGGTTATCTAAATAAAGTATATAATTAGGGCACTTTTACTAAACTGACAGTATTTTCTTACCTCTGAAAAAGATGTTATTTCAGTTTTAGGGAAAATATTCACTAAAGATGTAAAGAAAGTCTATTGTGTGAATTGTTGATGAATAACAAATATTGAAAGGCTTCCCAGAATAGCTAGGGGAAAACTTAGGTAGTAGAGGGGATTATGGTATAGAAGGAAAATGCTCTAATGTGTTAATTTATTTAGTGTTCTCCCCAGGACCTATATAATGGGCACACCGCTAGGCTGTTTTTTCTGACCACCCAGCTAAAATGTTAAGCTAAAATTAGCTGGGTTTTTTCAACATTCCTTGAACAAATGATCATTAAATCAATGTATGATACATTATGTACTTTGGACACTTAGAAAGAACAGAAAATTTTATAACCCTTCCCCTACCCAGCCTTCTTCATAATGCCACCCGGCTGGCATCGTTTCTGAGAACACTGTTACTTTATATAACTATGTGTTTAACCTCTGAAAAGGAGTTAAATACAGTGTTAAAGACAGCTCCAAAGCAGCAATACACTACTGGGAGCTAGCTGATCACATCCAGTGAGCCAATGACAGGAGGCATATGTGTACAGCCACCAATCACCAACTAGCTCCCATTAGTGCACTGCAGCTCCTGAGGCTACCTATGTGCGCTTTTCGATAAAGGATACCAAAAGAACAAAGTAGACAACAGAAGTAATTTGAAAAGTATTCTCTATCTGAACTGGTTAAATGTTGCCTTTCATGTTCCTTTATCTAAAGTTAAATACATATTACAATCATATATACGATAACAAATACAAATAAACAGTAACTACACCTAATGTTTACAATCCCAGATCGTTTCTCTGCGCTGGCTGCTGCTTGGAAACCACAAATAAAACACAAACAGATGACAGAAGTGAATGGTGGCAGCTTTACCTGCTCGGTGACAGTCCTCCTCCAGCTCTGATGGCTCAGATCACCTGCTCCTCAGTGTAACCTCAGACCCCACCCCCGGAGGAACGCGGAATGGCATGCCAGGCATTACTGGGGAGAGCAGGGGTCAAAGGGCAAGGGGAGGGTCAGAGGGCAAATAGAGGAAATGTAAGGTCAGAGGCTCAGTAACACCGAGAGAAGTAACAGCAGACAGTAGGGAGCTGCTTAGGGGAGTCCGGGGTCAGATGACAAGGGCAGGGGTCAGAGTTCAGGACTAGGCAGGAATGGAACTAGGTCACGTTGAGGGACGGACAACTACACAAGTCCATAGCTCCGTGTCACGGGCACCAGAACGCAGTGACAGTATCAGCAATTCTCCTAACAGAGTCAGTTAATTGGAATTCCTGACATTCCTGGGATATCTCCTATTCCGGGAAAGGGAAGTTGGTCTAATTCCGTGAAACAGATTCCATATTGTCCTCTCTTGTTGTTTGACAGCGAAACCTGACGACAGATAAGCGAACTCTAAATCGCCCCGTCCAAAAGGAGCCGGACTCTTGGAACATGGCGGAATAAACGGGGTACTACGGTCCGACCAATCTCAAAACGACAGAGCTTCTCGCTGACCTATAGTGAACGAGCTAAACAGTTGTTTCAGCCAATCAGAGGGAGAGGCCGGTGTTTAGTGACCAATGAGAGAAAAATGTCAAATACCTGGATGAGGTTTAAAGGATTAACCAATAACAGATCAAAGGATTACACCTGCAACCAATCGGGAGAAGGCAAGGAGGTGACTGAGTCAGTTCACAGGATGGGCTGTACGATGTCAGTCAGTCGGACTAAAGGAATGTTGGAAGTTGAGTCACTAGCGCTGTGCACCTGCTGCTGATAGGATTCCAACGGCACAATGTAGCATTACCGTACACATAATATATATTATAAATACCAATATATTGGCTAAAATATCTTTAACCCTTTAATTAGTGGGTAGAATGATATGATTCATGGTTTTGACATGTTTTAAATAACCCTTTAAGAACTCTCTGTCTCTGTCTCTGTCTCTGTCTGTCTCTCTCTGTCTCTCTCTCTGTCTCTCTCTCTGTCTCTGTCTCTCTCTCTCTCTCTCTCTCTCTCTGTCTCTCTCTGTCTCTCTCTCTGTCTCTGTTATTGCACTAATCATTTTACTGCATTTGATGTAAAGGCACTCAGGCAAATTATACTTGTTTTCTCTTGTAAGATGTATCAAGTCCATGGATTCATCCATACTTGTGGGATATTCTCCTTCCTAACAGGAAAATATCCCACAAGTATGGATGAATCCGTGGACTCGATACATCACAAGAGAAAGAAATTTATCAGGTAAGCATAAATTCTGTTTTCTCTTGTAAGATGTATCGAGTCCACGGATTCATCCATACTTGTGGGATATTTTCCTGTTAGGAAGGAGAATATCCCACAAGTATGGATGAATCCGTGGACTCTACATCACAAGAGAAAGAAATTTATCAGGTAAGCATAAATTCTGTTTTTTTTTTGTTTTTTTTGTCAGCAGGCTAAGCACTTTAAAAAAATATTAGTCTATAATATCCTGCAGTGGCAAAAAGTTTTGATATAGAATGCAAAACTGGTCCCTCAAAATAACAAAAATATTGTTAAAGGGACATGAAACACCTTTTTTTCCCCAATATATTTTATTTTTTAAAAGTACATTTTTTACAGTTGACAAAAGCAACTGAAAAGACCAAAATGTAATAATGATAAACTAGGCACATAATAAATGACAAGTGACAAAAAAAGAACAGTAGAGTTGCATAATTGAGTAGCATTTTTAATTAAAAAAAAACTAAAAACCAACTGCACTAGGCAGTTTTAAGGGGTTAAAAGTGGTGGCTGTGGGGAGTTAGAAACAAAACAACACTGAAAAGTGCCTTTACATGGGAACTGTGTGTTCCCTGTAAATATGCCAACGAATTAAAGGACAGATTTGGATACATTTCTGTCTATAAACACAATTCATGGATATGATTGCTAGTATTAAATAGGTTACCTTTTAGTGGGATTATTTAAGTTTAGGAAACTGAACCCAATTTTTTTTCTTTCATGATTCAGATAGAGCATGCGATTTTAAGCAACTTTCTAATTTACTCCTATTATCAAATTTTCTTCATTCTCTTGCTAACTTTATTTGAAAAGCAAGCAACCTGGGTTGTCCTTGCTGATTGTACAGCACCAATAAGCTGTCCAGAACTCTGAACCAAAAATTATCTGGCTCCTTAGCTTAGCTGCCTTCTTTTTCAAATAAAGATAACAAGAAAACAAAGAAAAAATGATAATAGGAGTAAATTAGAAAGTTGCTTAAAATTGCATACTCTATCTGAATCATGAAAGAGAAAATATGGGTTTAGTGTCCCTTTTAACTGGAGCTTTTTGTAAGTATTTTAGATTTGTATAGGTTGAACTCGATGGACTTCGGTCTTTTTTTCCAACTTCATTTACTATGTATGTAGATTAGTAGCTAGAGGCTACAAACAAAAAGCCTTAAAGGGACAGTATACTATAAAATAGTTTTTCCCTTTAATGTGTTTCCAATTACTTTTTTTTACCAGCTGCAGAGTATAAAATGTATGAGATTTGCCTTTTTAAGGCTTATTTGTGTATATGAATTAGCTGATTTTGTGTTTTGAAGCCACAACCTAATAAAATGGGTTGAGCTTGTAGGTATAATCAGATCTCATTACTTTATCACATTGTGTACATATACCTGCTTCTTTATCTTATATCTGTCCATAAACCATTCACCAATACTTGGAGAGAACAATGGAAAATTAACATTTTATTACCTTATCTCTTTTATACCCCACTAGGAGTATAATTTCTTCTACTGGCTGTGTTGATCCAGCTTGGCCTTAAGGCAAAAAAAATTCAGGATAGGTGGGGATACCACAGGCTAAATCAACTATTTCAAATGCCAATATAATGGTAATGAAAATACTTGTAAACAATTTAATACTTTTTTTTGTAAACTGTCCCTTTAAGAGATATTCTGATTGAGGTTAGAGATATGGATAGAGTGGCTCAACTTAACGATAAGGATAGAATTGGGTACGCTGGTGAACAACTAACTTTTACCACACAGTTTAGTAACCAATATAGTCAAGTCTCTAACACTATTAAACACTTTTTGACTATTTTGAATAATGATGCTTCACTAGTTCCAGTAGTTATGGAGGGAGTGAAATTTGTTTCAAAAAGAGCTAGGACTATTGGAAACATTTGTAATAAGGAATTTCTCGAAATCTAATGATCATACCACAAATTGGTTATCTAAGAAAAAAGGTTTTTTTTTTTATAAATGTGGAGTACGACGTTGCAAATGCTGTGAGTTTGTTAAAACAGGAGAGGAATTTCAGTCTAACTATACTGGTTTGAATTACAGGATAAAATACCATCTTTCTTGCACAAATAGCTTTGTTGTATATCTGATATCATGTAAACGTTGTGGATGCCAGTACATAGGTCGCACTACACGCGCTTTAAAAGACTGCATAAGAAAGCATCTTCTATCTCTTGAAGTAAAAAAACCTAAAACTCCTGTAGCATGGGATTTTGCAACTCACAGAATATCAGCGTTTTGATAATACAGCTAAAAAGTATATCTTATACCTTTTTTATGTTTCAGGCAATTAATTGGACTCCTAATCTAATTACAGGAGGCAATAGACTTGTTAAAGGGACACTGAACCCAAATTTGTTTCTTTCATGATTCAGATAGAGCATGCAATTTTAAGCAACTTTCCAATTTACTCCTAATATCAAATTTTCTTAGTTCTCTAGGTATCTTTAATTAAAAAGCAGGAATGTAAAGCTTACGAACCGGCCCATCTTTGGTTCTGCACCTGGGTACTGCTTGCTGATTGGTGGCTAAATGCATCCACCAATCAGCAAGCGCTACCCAGGTGCTGAACCTAAAATGGGCCGGCTCATAAGCTTTACATTCCTGCTTTTTCAAATAAAGATGCCAAGAGATTGAAGAAAAAAATGATAGTAGGAGTAAATTAGAAAGTTGCTTAAAATTGCATGCCCTATCTGAATCACGAAAGAAAACATTTGGGTTCAGTGTCCCTTTAAGATTTTTTTTTTGTATGAATTTTGAACTAGTAGTAGCAACCCTTTTAATTGTATTGATTTTTAATTAAGAGGTTAAAGGGACATAAAACAGGTTGAGATCTGTGCATATCCTAAAAGGGATAATTAATAAAAAATAGTTTGCCAAAAAAAAATATTTAAAAACTGATGGCAAGTATTTTAAAATAATTTTCGAAAATAAGCAAAATGAATTACATAGCTAAGCTGCCTGGAGCGGCTAACTCCACCCCTCTTATCAGTGTTTAGACACAGGCATTGTATTTAAACTGAGTCCACAGCTTCTAGGCACGTTTCAGCAGATAATCCTTATGCACTTTTACATTCTACCAAAACAACCATAGATCTAGATACAGCCATAGAAGGAGGAGTTAGAGCTTTACAATTCAGAAACTAAAAAGAAAGAGTTAATGGCGAGGCACTGCAGTATACATTATACATACAGGTATAGTAATTCAAGTACATATTATTATATTTTGTCTCTATCCCAACTTGTTTTATGTCCCTTTAATATTTAAAAAGTATGACATTTACAAAGGATAGTATTTACAATGGATAAAAAAAGTTTTACACACGTTTTCCATCTGTAATGTGATTTTCCAACAAACAAAATGCTGATTGTATAAGTCTCCACCCCCTTTTCATAATAGGGACTCTAGCTGTGTGCACAGTTAACCAATCACATTCCAAATCATACCAGTAGATAAATAGCATGCACTTGCTATCAATTAATGTGTTTCTGATTAAACCCAGATTAAAGTCAGCTGTTGCTGTAAGATTTGATTAAATGTTTGGGGTTGAATCCTACTGGGAGAACCACAGTCTGCAAAGAGTTGCCAAAGAAACTAATTATTGAAAAGTACTAGTGAGGAGAAGGATATCAATGGATATGGAAGGCACTAGATGTACCATGGAACACTGCTAAAACCATCATCAATAAGTGGAGAAAATGTGGCACGATAGAGACATTGAAAAGATCAAGATGGCCCTCCAAAGATGATGAGAGGAGAAAACGTAACAGGGAGGCTATCAAGAGGCCAACAGAAACACTGAAGGAGCTACAGGAATTTCTGGCAGGTAATGGTCACTCTGTGCATGTGACCACAATCTCTCATATTCTGCCTGTCTGGGCTAAGGGTTGGAGTTGCAAGACGGAAATCCATGCTTACAAAAATAAACATTTATGCCAGTCTAAGTTATGCCAAAAGATTAATTCAGTCACCCAAAACCATGTGTGAAAATGTGCTATTGTCTTACGACAAAGGTTGAACTTTTTGGCCTTAATTGCAAAAGATATGTGTGGCGTAAAACCAATAAAGCTTATCATGCAAGGAACACCAAAACAACTTTGAAGCATGGCGGTAGTAGCATCACGCTTTGGGGCTGCTTCTCTTCAGCTGGGTCAGGGGCTTTTGTCAAGACAGACGGTATAACAAATAACTCTTAATATTAAGATATTTTGGCACAAAATCTGCTGCCCTCTGTCAGAAAGCTGAAGATGAAGAGGAATTTCACATTCCAACATCACAAAGACCTAAAGTACACATCCAAGTTAACCAAGGCATGGATTCAGAAAAAGAAAATAATTTGTTTGCGGAAAAGTGAAACCCAAGGCGCGCTAACTTCAAGACTTCGGATTTCACAACTGTGTAAACTTCTTTTCCCTTAGACTTCAATGGAGAGCATTGAAGAGAAAAACCTAACACTTCTCACTCGCATGCCAATCCGACACTGACTGAGTTAGACCTACAATGCTAAACTAGAAGGGAGTTATGAATATTTTACATTGCAATGTTCTTTACATAGAAGAAAATGTTCTTTTTATTTTCAAATTCTTTGTAAAATATATCTCTATACCTGTATATCTATATGAAAATAAATATATATATATATATATATATATATATATATATATATATATATATATATATATATATATATATATATATATATATATAGAGAGAGAGAGAGAAATATTTAAAAATTAAAAGATAGTTTTCTTCTAAAAAAAATATTTTTCAACGTTTAAGGTATTTGAGTGGAAAGGACTCCAAAGTATATGTGTGTGTGTGTGTGTGTGTGTGTGTGTATGTATGTGTCATCTAGTAACGTTGATTGGAGTAGCCCTGTTAGTCCAGAGATTTAGATATCAAAATAACAAGAGTATTGCATTGAGCAATGATACTTTTTTATTGGACTAACTATACATTTAGAAGATGACAAGCTTTCGGAAGAATGTCTCCCTTTTTCCAAGTCTGAAGCAATACTGACCAATTTAATGGAATTTACAGATTATATCTTAAAACATAGGATGGCTAAAAAGACGAGGGACATATTTATGATTGTGCGAGCGGACATGAATATACGCTCTCAGCATTTAACATTACATTTCTTGTGAACTGTTAGTGCAATGCCTCCCCCTGCAGATTCGCGGTCAATCAGCCGCTAGCAGGGGGTGTCAATCAACCCGATCGTATTCGATCGGGTTGATTTCTGACGATTTCTGTCCGCCGCCTCAGAGCAGGTGGACAGGTTATGGAGCAACAGTCTTAACTTCTGTTTCCGGTGAGCCTTCAAGATCCATACGGAGCTTGATAAATATGACACAGAAAGTGTTACAGAGGTCTAAATGCAGGGGGAGGAGGGGGTGTCATAAAAATCATGAGGGGGGTTTAGGAGACAGAGGCAGACAGTGTCAGTAAAGGATAACAGACGGGAAATATATGGTTATACACAAAGCATATACTGACAGTTATATATAAACATAGAATCAATATGTATAAAGATGTGAAATTAGGAATACAGGGGAATATAAGATAGTCAAAAAAGGAGAAAGGAAAGAAAGAAAGAAAAAAAAAGGGTGATAATAATAATAATAATAATAATAATGACAAAAGTGACTACAGTATATGAAAGTACATTACAAAAATGTTTGATAATGGGTTAAGAAACCAGAGTCCACATTTAGTCCAGAATTTAGCAAGTTGAAGTCCATTATCATTTTCATTTCACCGGTTTTTCTTTTCATGGGGTTTTTGAAGTTGCCTCTTAGAATCTTGATTTTGAGGTTTTGGATGGAGTGGTCAAGTTGGGTGAAATGGTGACCAACAGGGGTACAGTATTTTGTTTCACAGTGCTTTTTGATTGAGTGTCTGTGTAAGTTCATCCGAAGGTGCAGTTTTTGGCTTGTTTCTTCAATATAACATCCCACTTCACATGCAGTGCAATATACCACATTTGCAGATATACATGAATATGTGCCCCTTTAATGTTATAGGATTTACTCTTGTGATTAGCTGTGCTGCTTTCACAAATGTGTTGACATAGTTTGCAAAGAGCTATATATATGTGTGTGTGTGTTATGTCAGAAAACTTTTGCAAACATATTTACATGTCCCTAAATTCCTTTTGTTGTCAATGTTGTCTTTCACATTTCTGTGTTTTTTTTTATACCACTTTATGTATATAGTGTAAATGTATTATTATTCTGAGCAGGAATAATTGTGAATATAGCATGTATTATATGTATTTATTTGCAATCAATAGATTTTTTAAGAGCTGGGCCAATTTTCTCTCTGTACCTGTGTAACCCTCCCTGGTTGCAATCTAGTTTTAAAAACCACCCCTACACAGGTGTTATAAAATGGGCCGGCATATAAGATGACATGTCTTACTGAAAAAGAAATTCAAGAGAATGAAGAAATACACTGAAAATAGCATGACAGTAAAGAGCTGATTTTAATTTCTGCTGTATTTGAATCATGACAGTTTAATGTTAGGTGAGCTATCCCATTGAGCTACCAGCTTAAGATTATATTGAATCACACATTAATTCTAATTTTAAAATCATTGTCTAAAATATTACACTGTGTGTCCTAATGTCAGCATCAATGTTTATCTTTAATACTAATTTCACGTATACATACTTTCAAAGTATAATACACAATGTAACAAATGGTACTTACAAGTTCTGATGCTTGAGATCAATGACACAAGTATCAAGAAATTTGATTCCTTAGTGATAGTTTAAAATGTATATTTGAATCAGATTGGCTGATGTCATAAATCATGTGATTATGCATATTCCAATCAAAAGTGGTTGAAAAATTCACTAGTGTGTGGGTTGTTTAGGAGTTTATGTCATAATTTGTGCAAAAAGTGTTGCGTGAAAATTGGTACGAAGTGGAGAGTGTGACTTGTATTACATGGCTTAAACATGGTGCACATAGATTTTTCACAAAAAATAAAAAGGAAGTTAGCTATATTATGTTGTGTATTTCATTTTATCTCTATATCTATTAGTGCGACAAGTTTTGGGCAAAACTTTTCAACAAATTTGGAGAAATAATATTGTCCCCTTGCTTTGTAATGAGAGACAAATTTGTAACATAATCCATAAGTAGTAATGTATTTTTAATTTTTATCCCTATATCTACTAGTGCACCAAATGTGGCGCAATAATATTGTTTTATTTAGAAAGGGTATACAATTTTAATAGAGTTTCTAATTTACTTTTATTATGTAATATACTTCATTCTCTTGCAGCATCAAACATAAGCTTTCTGTATTTTCAGACTCCCATTGAGTTCTATGGCATCCGCGGCCTCAAGGGTGGTGGATTGAAAACTAGGCAAAGGGTCAAATCAAGTCGAATCTGAATTTGAAACATCTGTAATGACTCAAGCATCGATCTGTGTCGGATTGAGATCGCGTGAGCGTATATTATGTCACAAATTTCAACATTTGCCGATCTTGACGCTTTGATAACTATGGCGGAACAATCTCACGACAAATACGACGCAGGATTCAAGCATATTTTCAGTTGAAGCTTTGTTAAATATGCTCCATAATTTGTAAATTCCATCAAATTGGTCAGTATTGCTTCAGACTTGAAAAAGGAAGACATTCTTCTGAAAGCTTGTCATCTTGTAAATGTATAGTTAGTCCAATAAAAAAATATCATTGCTCAATGCAATACTCGAGAGAGAGAGGGCTAAAGCAATATGTTATTTTTTATCATTTATTTTTGCTTTCACAAACTGAACTTTCTGATAAAAAAATAAGAAATTTTGGGTGACGCTTCCGGGCGGCGGCCATGATGGTCGCTTCTTTCAGAGGCTGAGTAGACGACCTGATGAATCTGCTGCTTATCAGTCGAGAGATCAGTCCTCCCCTCCCCCCAGGTAGAACGACTTGTTGTGCCGCATGTATAGTATTTTTTTTCTCAAGAGATTAATCTGCTAAGAGAGACACACACTTAAAAACCATACTAAAATATTAAAACCACAGAATATAAAACTAAGAAGGAAACTGGGACGTCAGGGAGGAGAACAAAGATCGAGCCCTGTGACTTAGAAAGGACGAAGAAACCATCTGGTAACTTGACAGTTATAATTACAGTGGTCTGACAAGGTAACCGGAGAATCATCCAGTTCACCCACAGGACAAGAGGACATCTTGACAAAAGTGCACTGTTGAACGGTTTTGAACCAACAGCGAGGAGAGCTGTATTACCCCCTATCCGCTTAAGGTACTATTAGGCCACTTAGGCTGAAGATCCATATAAGTCACACGTGTTTTACCACTTGGAAACTATTTGAAATTATCGACGTGCTAATATAGTGATAATCAGCTCTAAACATTTATACCTGTAAGCCCACCTGATAACATTGCAATAAGACTGGTTTTTTTTTAGACATGTCCATCAGTCCATAAGATTGGATTACAATTTGCGGTTACTTCACTTGATAACATCGCAATAAGACTGGTTATCAGACAGATCCATCAGTCCATAAGATTGGATTACAATTTGCGGTTACTCCACTTACCAAGCCGGATTACTTATAGGATTGATACATTGTATATCAGTGTGATTATTAGCATCTTCATTATAATTTTAATCAGTTTTTTAGATATTTAGCATCAGATATGCTTAGGAAAGACACCAGTGTCTGTTTTATATTGTTTCATTATGTCACATATTTTTATCTGTTTTAATATACATTGACAGTGGCGGTTCTAGACAAATTTTACTGGGGGGGGGGCCAAGGTGGGGCCAGTGTTTAATCAGGGGGGCACATTACAAAACAGAAACAAATGAGATATATATATATATATATATATATATATATATATGTGTGTGTGTGTGCGCAGCAGTGAGCACAGACTTTCAAAAAACTAGCTGGCCAGAGGAGCGCTTAGCCCGGGGTTAAAAAAACAAAACAGGTAGGTGGAGTCTGGAGGAGAGGAGAGACAGAGTGTGGGACAGTGGGAGGGTGGAAGAGGCCGGTCGAGGAGCGGAGTCGTCACATCCTGCAGGCTTCAGCTGAGAGCGGGAGAGGAGAGCAGGTGTTGGGGCGGTCAGGTACCAGGTAGGACCGTAGGACTCGGAGGCAGAGTTTGTAAGCCCAAACAGCGGGGTAATGAGGGAATCATATAGTCTGGGTGTTGAGCTTGTTTAGGACAACAATGCACTTACAATTATTTAGAGGAAGGGTCTGTGTACAGTGAGCACATGAAATTTGACATGTCCTAAAATGGTAACTTTGCTGTGGCAATTATGTGTAAATAATATATAACATGTAATATATAATATATATATATATATATATATATATATATATATATATATATATATATATATATATATATTAATATATAAATTGATTTCATAAAGAATTTAAGACCATGCGAAGCCACGCCCCAATCCACACCCTCTCCACGCCCACTTAAACAGTGTCCAGGAATTTTCTGGGCAAAAGGTGGCAACCCTACTTACATCTCTTCTGTTCTGGCAGTGTACAGGCTAGAGAGAACATCTGCAAAACAAACCAGTGACACCTCTGGAACTCTTGTCTGCAGACTGCAGCTGTAAGTTGCCCCGCCCCCACAACAACCCGGGAACTGAAGCACATCTCTGAAAGGGGAAGGGGCACAAGTTTGACTTCACTTTGTTAACCCCACACTTTGACTAGACAGCGTTTCAGGGACAGGGAAGCAGATAAATAGCCTTGATCTTGTCCGGTATTTTTCAGTCTGCTCAGTTGCTAGCTCGGGGGGGGCAGGGACATTTTTACAGGGGCACTGGCCATTGATATAAAATTCAGCGGGTATTTACCCAAGTGTATAGTAATAAATATTGATTTGATACAAACATATACATACATCTTGTGTTTTATGGTTTTAAGCAACATCCTATATCATACATAGATATCTAAATATATTTTTCTGATATATGAAAAATTCTAATTACATTGGATTACACATATATATATATATATATATATATATATATATATATATATATATGTATATATTTATAATTGGACATATTTAGGAACAGCAACACCCAATATTATATACTTAAAAACCATCTGTAAGACTATGCAGCTAGTCCACACCTTAAATCAACATGGTGGTAACTATGCGAGAAGTAAAAGCACCTATCATCAAGCTATTGTAGAAACACTTTCAAAGGCTTAGCAGGCTTATCTGTAACTGCTTTTAACTTGGTTTAACCTATTAAAGGGAGGAGGAAGGAGAATTCACCTCAATGCCCCTTACCGACTTACGACCAACTGGGAGAAGCGTGAGCAGCTCAGAGGATGGTGAAGCAACCGGCCTGAACGTGCAAGACATGGCTCTTACATTTATTATGGACGGAAAAATACAGAGAGATTCTGCAGGTCTAGCTGCTTTTTGCAGCGACCTACAATGATCGAGTTGTGCCCTTAATGATGCGGCTGATCCCCTTGAGATGGATTGGGCCAAAGTCTTCTACCCTTCTACCACATGGAGACCAACAGCAGCGTCTGGTGAGGCAGCGCTTTGGTAACTGGCCATGGGGAGCGGTTATGCTTTTAGATTGTGTGGCAGTCGGCGATACTAAAGCTATTACAGCTTTGGGACTGCTGCATGGAAACTTAACAAGAATTTGTCCTACGGTCAACAAGGGGATACTTCTGCTTGTTTTTTTCTTAGCAGAACACAAGGTACAAGGAGATAGAACGGTCATTGGATAGGAATTCAGAGCAATAGTCTGAATATTCTTGAGAAGTTAAACCGTGTGTATAATTACTGCCTCTAGAAGTAATCCACTCAGCTTTGGTGAGAACATTGACACTTAAGGTCCTTTGGTTATTTGTATATGACGATCTATAGATCTGAGACACTCATGAATGGCTAGGCACTTATATTATATGGAAGTCAGGTGGAACAGTTATTATACTCTTCTAGCTCGCATACCACTTAAATGGTTTACCTTATGCAAAGAACAAATACCTCTCCTTACTGATGATTAATATGTTTCATAGGTCTGATAATTTACTCATATGCTCATTATTTGATAATACAAAGGCTGCATTGTGAGCAATAATGTAAGAGCTTTCTTTTAGCCAAACAATATAAAAATGTTATTTATCTTTTCAGTCCTCATCATTTAAATTTTATAGCCTTCTTGTATGAAGTAGGGGTGATGATGTAAGCAGACAGGATAACATCAAAGCTTAAAGGGACATTATTCACTCATTTTTTTTCTTTGCATAAATGTTTTGTAGATGATCTATTTATTTAGCCCATACATTTTTAAAAAAAATTTTTTTAAATGTATAGTTTTGCTTATTTTTAAATAACATTGTTCTGATTTTCAGACTCCTAACCAAGCCCCAAAGTTTTAGGAGAATATCGACAGATACCTACTCCAGCTTGCTCCTGTTTGTGTAAAGTGTGGGGGAGGGGGGTGTCTTATTTCCCACTTGCAGTGGACTTTCCAGCTACTTTTTCAACAGAGTTAAACTGAGAGATTCTAAGTAAGTTTTTAAACAGTTTTATACTGGATTTTTATATCCGTATCTGTGCATCTTATTCTTTATAGTAGTGTCTATTACATGCAGTTATATGAAAATTGGTGTATACTGTCCCTTTAAGCTATATATAGAATTTAATATCTATCATGCCTTTCAAGAATTAACATTTACTTAAACCAGCTGCCTGTGGCCAGGGTGGCTGGTTTGTTTTACCCCTTGATAGAATTTACTTTTTAGTTTGACAAAAACTACAGTAGAATATATACAAAATGATATAACTCTGTATAGTATCTAGGTTGGTCTCTAGAAGCCTGGTATTTCCAACATATTTCTATATGTAAGCTACATATGTCCTGAATAAGCACACATTTATATGATTCGATTATAACTTCCGGTAGGTTAGACCATTAGAGATGTTTTTCTATCTGGTTTGCTTCCCTGATGAAAAGGATGCTGCTAGCTTGTTGAATTTACTTGATATGTAAACAGCTTCTATCAAGACAATCTATTCCATAGGAATATATATTGTTGAGAGTACTAGATCCAAGAAGTTACACTACCCTCCTTAAAGATATGACCTAGGCTCCAGACCTATAACTTGAATATTTTCATCTAACCTCCTGTTGGTTGTGTTTTATCTTTTTTTTTTTTTTTTTTTAAGGTGCCTTTAGGCTCGCTGGAAACAGAAGTTATAAAAACCGGTGCTCCATAACTGGTCTGCCTGCTCTGAGGCAGCGGACAAAAATCAACCTGATCAAATACGATCGGGTTGATTGACATCTTATGCTAGCGGCCGATAGGCCGTAAATCTGCAGGGGGCGGCATTGCACCAGCAGTTAACAAGAACTGCAGGTGCAATGATAAATGCTGACAGCGTATGCTGACTTCATTTATCAATGTGTAGCGGACATGATACGCTACATCGTATCATATCCACTCGCACTATGATAAATCTACCCCATAGAGTTAACAAGATCACTATTCAATAGTATGTCATATCAACTACAGAGCTCCTTGAGTTAATCCTAGTAGTATTATATTTTCTGTTAATAGTACACAATTACATAGTATATATTGTGTTGATAATGGTGAGTTCTACATCCTATATTTAAGCCTATATGCTGCTGATTCAAGCCTGTATAGAAGGTGCCTTGGTTGAATATACTAACCCCCTCTGTAATTCGCTAAAGTAAAGTGCTCTATTTAAAGGGACACTGTACCCAAATTTTTTCTTTTGTAATTCAGAAAGAACATGCAATTTTAAGCAACTTTCTAATTTACTCCTATTCTCAATTTTTCTTCGTTTTCTTGCTATCATTATTTGAAAAAGAAGGCATCTAAGCTTTTTTTTGGTTTCAGTACTCTGGACAGCACTTTTTTATTGGTGGATGAATTTATCCACCAATCAGCAAGGACAACCCAGGTTGTTCACCAAAAATGGGCCGGCATCTAAACTTACATGCTTGCATTTCAAATAAAGATACCAAGAGAATGAAGAAAATTTGATAATAAGAGTAAATTAGAAAGTTGCTTAAAATTTCATGCTCAATCTGAATCACGAAAGAAATTTTTTGGGTACAGTGTCCCTTTAATCTCTAAGATAAAATCTTAATGCGCACATGGACTGTGTTGATAGTTTACTTTTCTGTTTTTTTTTACCATATAGTCCTAAGAGTCCAAGAGTTGCCCTATATGCTCTATTATATTACATGCCCCCCCTACCAAGCTCCCCTGTTAGTAGATGTTAAAAGTCAAGGTCCCAGAGAGGCCATTGTTTTCCTTATGGGGATTCTACACCTATAAGATATGATGACTGAAAAACGGGGTGAACTGGATTCTATCATAATGAAAAAATAAAAGCGGTTCATCACTTGAGTGGTCTAATTTCTCGTTCTAAATTCTATAGTTTTGCATTTTATCTACTGTTACTAGGTCCAATAGTGGCCTCATGTATTAATCAGGAGGTAGGCTATTCATATGGGCAAGCAATGTATACATTTATATTTTTGCAATATGTCATATTGATATGTACTGTATATTCTCATTTCTTATAAGATATATGTTTTGTACAAAACGTTCTATGCATCTTCTAATGACAAAGCTTCTATGTACGCCCTGACTTAAACCTCAATAAAAAAAAAAAAAAGAATTTTTTTATCAAGCTTCTGTGAGTTTATATTTTTTTAGTTAAAAGTGGAATTTGGAATTACTAAACCATGCTCTTTTCCCCTTTCACTTGAGGTGCATTTATGGCACAGTGAAGATTAGATAAGTATACTACATTGATCTTTGATGTGAGTGAGATATTGATTTGTTTTGCTTTTCTTTTTTGTTTCCTATAACATTGTGGACTAAATTACAAGTGGCGCAGTATATTTTTTTTCATGATCCCAAACCCCCCCGCTAGTTAAGCTTTTTTTTTTTTTTTTTTCGGGGGGGGGGGGGGGTTATTTGCTAAATGTTTGTTTCTGTTTTTTAATCTTTTTATTGAGGATTTACACAGAACAATAAATGAGAAATATACATTTGTACATGGAATGTGCTCACAAGAGTATACAGACAGTATTCAGAGTATAAACATGTTTGTACATTTTAAAGCAATTATCCTCTTTTTTTTTTTTTTTTTTCTCCCTCTTTTCCCAAACAATAATTGTTCAGACCACTCTTGAGTCCTAAATAAGATAAATAAAAGAGGTATGGGAATAATAGAACAACACTAAAGCTATATTATACAGTTATCATGAAATATTGTAATCAAAAAGATGGGTGAAAAAACACCTAGGAAGGTGGCGCACTAAATATAAATATTGTGTAATTGCATAAAATTAAATGGATATGTCAATATTGGTCAAAAATCTATAATAATATGGGAGTGTATTGAATGGTGTGTGGACTCTCAAAACATCAGTATGAGTGTAACGATATTGAAAAATAATTTGACATTATATGTAATATCGTTAAAAAATAATGTCCGTGTATTTGGAATCAAAAGTTCAATTGGTGAGGTTGAAATCCAACTCAGAGGAAATAGGCAGCTCCACTTGTGGAGAATGATCTCTGTTCACCTTGATGATCTAGATCAGAAAGAAAAGGGGCGCCTCATAGTGAAATCCATATACAATGTGATATGGGAAAAGAAGGAATAAAACTCACAACTGGAGATGGCACTTATTCAGTGCAGACAGACAGGCTGACACTTGCAGTAGTCAGCTAACTGGATGCTGGCCCGTATCAGGGTGGATCCTATGTTCCGGTCTCAGGTTTGTTAACGTCCAAAAAACAAACACCGTTCTGCAAAACTGTGTGTGGAATACAGATCACTCTGGGGTTTAAAGTGCTATTTCTCTTCCGTGAAGATAAAGAACTTCTTCTGTATAAGAAAAAAGGCAGACACCTCTGTGTACAAGTTAAAAACAGGTTTAATATTGCAACGCGTTTCTCGACCCAATATCACAGTCGTTTCATCAGGTAAAAAATGACATATAAAAACAGGTATAAAAAAAAAAGCCGCTTACTTAAGCCGCCACATTGAGTCTCATTGGCTCTCCAGAGTTTTCAAATTGTCCAATGGAAAAGGGAGGTTAAGTCTGCGATAAAATTAAATCTAATGTAAACTAGGGACATATAAATAAAAGTTGGCTACCAACTACAAAAGTAAAATATTGTTTGTAAGTGAATTAAATGTTTAAAAATGTTTTTAATATCGCCATTTTATTCAAAACGGACTTCTATTTTGTATGATTGTAGAATATGTATTGATTAGTGAAATTAATTCTTGTGTATACATTATGCGCTATTGGAAAAATTTGGGAAATCTACACACTATACATTATTGCGGATATTTGAAAGACCGCAGGATAGACTATGAAAAGCAATGTGTTACAAAAATCTATTACATCGAGTCGATTTCTTTTGTAAATAAATAATTGTTACATATTCCAAACAAGAAACAAAAATTTCAAATACATTAGACAATGTGATATATGTACTGTATATACTTAACTGCTATGTTACATACTATGAGAAGCAAAAGACACGATCTATAGAGATGTTAAAAACGTATTGTTATCGATCCGTTTGGATCTCAAATCACAAAACACAAATGGCTAGATTACGAGTCTTGCGTTTTGAGTAAAAAAGCAGCGTTAAGCCTCATAACGCTGCTTTTTTACTACCGCTGGTATTAAGAGTCTTGCAGATTTAGGGGCACCGCTTACTTTTTTGGCCTTACCGCAAATCAACTTATGCAAATTGCGTATAGTCTTTTTTCTATGGGACTTCCATAGCGCCGGTATTACAAGCTTGTCCTGGGAGGCCAAAAAGTGAGCGGTACACCCTATACCGTCAAGATTCGTACCGCATTTTAAAGTCAGTAGTTATGAGTTTTACACTACAAAGCTGTAGCATAAAACTCATCACTAAAGTGCTAAAAAGTACACTAACACCCATAAACTACCTATTAACCCCTAAACCAAGGCCTTCCTGCATCACAAACACTAAAATAAAATTATTAACCCCTAATCTGCCGCTCCGGACATTGCCGCCACTATAATAAATATATTAACTTCTAAACCGCCGCACTCTCGCCTCGCAAACATTAGTTAAATATTATTAACCCCTAATCGGCTGTCACTATTAATAACTAAATAATTCCTATTTAAAAATAAATACTTACCTGTAAAATAAACCCTAAGCTAGCTACAATATAACTAATAGTTACATTGTAGCTAGCTTAGGGTTTATTTTTATTTCACAGGCAAGTTTGTATTTATTTTAACTAGGTAGAATAGTTACTAAATAGTTTTTTTAACTATTTACTAACTACCTAGCTAAAATAAATACAAATTTACCTGTAAAATAAAACCTAACCTAAGTTACAATAACACCTAACACTTCACTACAATTAAATAAATTACCTAAATTAAATACAATTAAATAAATTAAATACAATTAGCTAAATTACAAAAAAAGAAACACTAAATTACTAAAAATAAAACTCAAATTACAAGATCTTTAAACTAATTACACCTAATCTAATAGCCCTATCAAAATAAAAAAAGCCCACCCAAAAAAAAACCTAGTCTAAACTAAACTATCAATAGCCCTTTAAAGGGCCTTTTGTGGGGCATTGCCCCAAAGAAATCAGCTATTTTACCTGTAACACCCTCCCAACAGTAAAACCCACCACCCGCACAACCAACCCCCCAAATAAAACCCTAACTAAAAAAACCCAAGTTCCCCATTGCCCTGAAAAGGGCATTTGGATGGGCATTGCCCTTAAAAGGGCATTTAGCTCTATTGCGGCCCAAAGTCCTAACCTAAAAATAAAACCCACCCAATACACCCTTAAAAAATCCTAACACTAACCCCCGAAGATCCACTTACAGGGAGAAGTCTTCATCCAAGCGGCAAGATGTCCTCAACGAAGCCGGTAGAAGTGGTCCTCCAGACGGGCAGAAGTCTTCATCCAGACGGCATCTTCTATCTTCATCCATCCAGCAGGGAGCGGGTCCATCTTCAAGACATCCGGTGCAGAGCATCCTCTTCAATCGACGGCTTCTTGCTGAATGAAGGTTCCCTTAAATGATGTCATCCAAGATGGCGTCCCTTAGATTCCGATTTGCTGATAGAATTCTATCAGCCAATCGGAATTAAGGTAGAAAAAATCCTATTGGCTGATCCAATCAGCCAATAGGATTGAGCTTGCATTCTATTGGCTGTTCCAATCAGCCAATAGAATGCAAGCTCAATCCTATTGGCTGATTGCATCAGCCAATAGGATTTTTTCTACCTTAATTACGATTGGCTGATAGAATTCTATCAGCCAATCGGAATTTAAGGGACCCCATTTTGGATGACGTCATTTAAAGGAACCTACATTCAGAAAGAAGTCGTCGATTGAAGAGGATGCTCCGCGCCGGATGTCTTGAAGATGGACCCGCTCTGCTTTGGATGGATGAAGATAGAAGATGCCGTCTGGATGAAGACTTCTGCCCGTCTGGAGGACCACTTCTGCCGGCTTCGTTGAGGACATCTTGCCGCTTGGATGAAGACTTCTCCCGGTAAGTGGATCTTCGGGGGGTTAGTGTTAGGATTTTTTAAGGGTGTATTGGGTGGGTTTCATTTTTAGGTTAGGGCTTTGGGGCGCAATAAAGCTAAATGCCCTTTTAAGGGCAATGCCCATCCAAATGCTCTATTCAGGGCAATGGGGAGCTTAGGTTTTTTTAGTTAGGATTTTATTTTTGGGGTTGGTTGTGTGGGTGGTGGGTTTTACTGTTGGGTGGGGGGGTGTTTGTATTTTTTTTACAGGTAAAAGAGACGATTTATTTGGGGCAATGCAAAATGTAACATTGAAACTCCATACATGAAATATAGCAGGGTGATCAGTGTATAACACATTTCAAATCCGTATAATAACAACTCATCAACAAACGGTCTCCTCAAATAAAAGGAAATTACCTTAAAATAAACTATATAGCGAGCGATTTATATTACATTAGCAAATAGTAAGAAGTAGCTGTTAAAGTGAACATAGCCAACTATATTTATGTATGTATATATATATTTACTCGTGATCTATCAAAATAGAGGACTTATCTTTGGGTCATATCTAAAAAAAATTCTGTGAGTCACTTGGATGATTATTTATGGTTTTATTGATTTATTGTTTGTTTCTAGTAAGTTATGATGTTATTATGAAAAACTATATGAGAAGTATTTTATTTATATGCCTAAATGGGTGGTAACAACAAGTGACTTCAAAGCCAGAATGTCAGAATGTAGTTAGCTCTGTATCTGTCATCTGTATCTGTTTCTCAAGTCATGCTTGTAATTTGTATTGTCAATGATGTTCTCAATAAAAAATAAATAAAAAAAGACCCAAAACCTTTGAATCTCAGCAACCACTGCTCATTTCCTCTAATAAAAAAAACACATACTAGACAATTAAATCTGCCTGCCAAATTTCATAACGATTGGCACAGTACTGTAGTTGTTTCTATAGCTTTAGGTAGATTCCGGAGCTGGGAGCTAGCTTCTGATTGGTGACTGCACATATGTCTATTGTTAGTGCATTACCGATGTGTTCATCTAGCTCCCAGTCGTGCATTGCTGCTTCCTCAACAAAGGATAGCAAGAGAATGAAGACAAATTGATAATAGAAGTAAAATGGAAAGTTGTTTAAAAATATACGCTCTATCTGAATCATAGAAAGAAACATTTTTGGTTTCAATATCTGCAGTCACTGAGAGAACCTACAAATCTTCTAAAATAAAAAAAAAATGTTTAGGTAATCCATAGTTACAAGCACTTGAAAAACAAGGTTTAAAGGGACAGTCTACACCAGAATTGTTATTGTTTTAAAAGATAGATAATCCCTTTATTACCCATTCCCCAGTTTTGCATTACCAGCACGGTTATATTAATAAACTTTTTTACCTCTGTGATTACCTTGTATCTAAGCCTCTGCAAACTGCCCCTTTATGTCAGTTCTTTTGACAGACTTGCAGTTTAGCCAATCAGTGCCTGCTCCCAGATAACTTCACGTGCACGAGCACAGTGTTATCTATATGAAATGCATGAACTAACACCCTCTAGTGGTGAAAAACTGTTAAAATGCAATCTGAAAAGAGGTGGCCTTCAAGGTCTAAGAAATTAGCATATGAACCGCCTAGGTTAAGCTTTCAACTAAGAATACCAAAAGAACAAAGCAAAATTGGTGATAAAAGTAAATTGGAAAATTGTTTAAAATGACATGCTCTATCTAAATAATGAAAGTTTATTTTGGCCTAGACTGTCCCTTTAATGCCTTGTGTTTCTGGCGAGCCTTCAGGCTCGCTGGAAACACAAGTTATGAAGTAGCGGTCTAAAGACCACGGCTCCTTAACGTGTACATCTGTTTTGAGGTGGCGGACAGACATCGCCAGAAATAAACCCGATTGAATACGATCGGGTTGATTGACACCCCCTGCTAGTGGCCAATTGGCTGCGAATCTGCAGGGGGCGGCATTGCACCGGCAGTTCACAAGAACTGCTGGTGCAAAGATAAATGCTGAGAGCGTATGCTGTCTACATTTGTCGATGTGCAGCGGATATGATCCACAATATCGGATCATGTCCGCTCGCACAATGATAATTCGGCCCCACTGAGAGAACCTACAAATCTTCTAAATTAAAAAAAAATGTTTAGGTAATCCATAGTTACAAGCACTTGAAAAACAAGGTTTAACATTGAACAGGTCAGTGAACGTAAACTACTTTGCAGCTATAATATGGACGACATATACAAACACTATACACACCATGCAATGCTACTCAAACACATACCACACAAACACAAAATATTTGAGTTAAAATACATTTAATAGGTAAATTATCCTTGTTTGAGATTTGTCTCATCTTCATCTGAGATATAAGGTAAGTTCACTAAAAATTGTTGGCACATCAACATATTTCCACTTACAGTATACTATGTTCTTTTGCTTTATTCCCTATGTAAAATGAACACATCTCTGTTTTGTTGTTGTTCCTGTTAAGCCATTAAACTTGGAACTTGAAAGTTGTCTTTGTTTTATGTTTCTTAAATTGGTGTGTTGCAATATCAAACCTGTTCTCTTTCCTAATTTTCCATACACTGAATATGGTGAAATTTCTTCTGTAAATACATACTGAAAGAGAAGTAGTCTGCCAGGAAAGAACAACAGCTCGGTAGATTGTTCTATGGTCCAGTTATCACCTGGAAGTAGCTTCTTTTAGCCCAATTGTTCTTTTCACACTTTCCTGAAGTATATTAGTCTGATCCCACCTAACAAGGTCAGTTCAGTCCTGAAATACCAGGCGATTCTCCTCTGAACATTGAAGTGCAGCCATATTTCTCTCTAGGTACATTGGGCAAGGAGTCCACGTCTGATTTTCTCCATCACACTTAGGGAGATATTTCCCAGGGTCATAATGCAAATACATACAGAAAGAGAATCAATCTGCCAGGAATGAACAATAGCTCAGTGGCATGTTTAATGGCACGCTACCAGGGAGTCACTTGTTTTAGTCTGATTGTGCTTTTACAACCATTTGTGATATGAATGCACATGTGGGAGCCGATTTATCAAGCAGTCAAGCTGCTTATTCTGCATGAGCCTTCAGGATTGCCGGAATCAGTAAGACCTCTGCTCCTTAACTCGTCCGCTACCTCCAAGGCGTCGGACAGCAACCATCCCGATCAGATACGATTGGGTTGATTGACACCCCCTGCTAGTGGCCGATTGGCCGCGAATGTGCAGGGGGCGGCATTGCACAAGCATTTTACTAGAATTTACTAGCTTTATTTCTGTTTAAATGGAGTGACAGCAAAATTGCTACAAATTCTCCGGTATTTTGGTTAAGCTTTCCTCTGAAATTCCAGTTAGCAAAGGGATTAAGGGGCAGCCTAAGCCGTTCAAAGTATGGCAGAATAGAGTCCTCATCTCCACTGCCAAACATTCGAAAAGTATCATCCCAATGTTTATAAGGGTTGACAAACTTTCAACCTCATGAGACTTCATAGTTAGCGATCAGTTGTGGCAAAATGAATTCAAAACTGGTTTTACTGCTTCATAGGAGAAGAGAAAGCAGCATGAGAAGAAGCCAGGCAAGATAAATTAGAAGTAGGAGTGGGAAAGGGGCAAAAAAAAGAGATGATGATAGATATATACAGATATATATATAGAAATATCTATTTAAAAATTCAAATGACATCTTCTTGTAATGAAGAACATTGGAATGTAAAATATTTACATTAAATGCATAGTTAAAGACATTATTAAATATTAAAAAAATATTTTACAAGTTTCAGGTATTTGAGTGGAAAGGGCTCCAAATTATATACATATATAAGTATAAGCACATGTATATAAAACATAATTTATGCTTACCTGATAAATTTATTTCTCTTGTAGTGTATCCAGTCCACGGATCATCCATTACTTGTGGGATATTCTCCTTCCCAACAGGAAGTTGCAAGAGGATCACCCACAGCAGAGCTGCTATATAGCTCCTCCCCTAACTGTCATACCCAGTCATTCTCTTGCAAGCCTCAACCAAGATGGAGGTCGTAAGAGGAGTGTGGTGTTTTATACTTAGTTTATTCTTCAATCAAAAGTTTGTTATTTTTAAATGGTACCGGAGTGTACTGTTTATCTCAGGCAGTATTTAGAAGAAGAATCTGCCTGCATTTTCTATGATCTTAGCAGAAGTAACTAAGATCCATGGCTGTTCTCACATATTCTGAGGAGTGAGGTAACTTCAGAGAGGGAATGGCGTGCAGGTTTTCCTGCAATAAGGTATGTGCAGTTAATATATTTCTAGGGATGGAATTTGCTAGAAAATGCTGCTGATACTGAACTAATGTAAGTAAAGCCTTAAATGCAGTGAGAGCTACTGGTATCAGGCTTATTAATAGAGATACATACTCTTATAAAAATGTAATATAAAACGTTTGCTGGCATGTTTAATCGTTTTTATATATGTTTGGTGATAAAACTTATTGGGGCCTAGTTTTTTTCCACATGGCTGGCTTGAATTTTTTTTTTTTTTTTTTTTTTTTAGCTCTGCTTCTTAGCAAAGAGATCAAACTAAAAAAGGATCAAATACATAAGGATATTTGAGTTATTTCAGAAAGGTGGTAGACCTGAACTGTGAATTAGTTTCACTACAGAAATTGAATAGTTAAAGGTGGTAGACCTGAACTGTGAATTAGTTTCACTACAGAAATTGAATAGTTAAAGGTGGTAGACCTGAACTGTGAATTAGTTTCACTACAGAAATTGAATAGTTAAAGGTTTGAGTTAATTTACATTCTTTTGTATTCTGGTTTTTAGTATTGCAATTAGATAACAAATAGATTGTTTGCATAGGTGAGCAATTAGGAGGGACCCCACCCTATCTTTCTGAGGGTATTTAAAGAGATCTGTTTAGCTCTGCTAAACATTTAGCTCTGCTTCTTAGCAAAGAGATCAAACTAAAAAAGGATCAAATACATAAGGATATTTGAGTTATTTCAGAAAGGTGGTAGACCTGAACTGTGAATTAGTTTCACTACAGAAATTGAATAGTTAAAGGTGGTAGACCTGAACTGTGAATTAGTTTCACTACAGAAATTGAATAGTTAAAGGTGGTAGACCTGAACTGTGAATTAGTTTCACTACAGAAATTGAATAGTTAAAGGTTTGAGTTAATTTACATTCTTTTGTATTCTGGTTTTTAGTATTGCAATTAGATAACAAATAGATTGTTTGCATAGGTGAGCAATTAGGAGGGACCCCACCCTATCTTTCTGAGGGTATTTAAAGAGATCTGTTTAGCTCTGCTTCTTAGCAAAGAGATCAAACTAAAAAAGGATCAAATACATAAGGATATTTGAGTTATTTCAGAAAGGTGGTAGACCTGAACTGTGAATTAGTTTCACTACAGAAATTGAATAGTTAAAGGTGGTAGACCTGAACTGTGAATTAGTTTCACTACAGAAATTGAATAGTTAAAGGTGGTAGACCTGAACTGTGAATTAGTTTCACTACAGAAATTGAATAGTTAAAGGTTTGAGTTAATTTACATTCTTTTGTATTCTGGTTTTTAGTATTGCAATTAGATAACAAATAGATTGTTTGCATAGGTGAGCAATTAGGAGGGACCCCACCCTATCTTTCTGAGGGTATTTAAAGAGATCTGTTTAGCTCTGCTAAACATTTAGCTCTGCTTCTTAGCAAAGAGATCAAACTAAAAAAGGATCGAATACATAAGGATATTTGAGTTATTTCAGAAAGGTGGTAGACCTGAACTGTGAATTAGTTTCACTACAGAAATTGAATAGTTAAAGGTGGTAGACCTGAACTGTGAATTAGTTTCACTACAGAAATTGAATAGTTAAAGGTGGTAGACCTGAACTGTGAATTAGTTTCACTACAGAAATTGAATAGTTAAAGGTTTGAGTTAATTTACATTCTTTTGTATTCTGGTTTTTAGTATTGCAATTAGATAACAAATAGATTGTTTGCATAGGTGAGCAATTAGGAGGGACCCCACCCTATCTTTCTGAGGGTATTTAAAGAGATCTGTTTAGCTCTGCTAAACATTTAGCTCTGCTTCTTAGCAAAGAGATCAAACTAAAAAAGGATCAAATACATAAGGATATTTGAGTTATTTCAGAAAGGTGGTAGACCTGAACTGTGAATTAGTTTCACTACAGAAATTGAATAGTTAAAGGTGGTAGACCTGAACTGTGAATTAGTTTCACTACAGAAATTGAATAGTTAAAGGTGGTAGACCTGAACTGTGAATTAGTTTCACTACAGAAATTGAATAGTTAAAGGTTTGAGTTAATTTACATTCTTTTGTATTCTGGTTTTTAGTATTGCAATTAGATAACAAATAGATTGTTTGAATAGGTGAGCAATTAGGAGGGACCCCACCCTATCTTTCTGAGGGTATTTAAAGAGATCTGTTTAGCTCTGCTAAACATTTAGCTCTGCTTCTTAGCAAAGAGATCAAACTAAGAAAGGATCGAATACATAAGGATATTTGAGTTATTTCAGAAAGGTGGTAGACCTGAACTGTGAATTAGTTTCACTACAGAAATTGAATAGTTAAAGGTGGTAGACCTGAACTGTGAATTAGTTTCACTACAGAAATTGAATAGTTAAAGGTGGTAGACCTGAACTGTGAATTAGTTTCACTACAGAAATTGAATAGTTAAAGGTTTGAGTTAATTTACATTCTTTTGTATTCTGGTTTTTAGTATTGCAATTAGATAACAAATAGATTGTTTGCATAGGTGAGCAATTAGGAGGGACCCCACCCTATCTTTCTGAGGGTATTTAAAGAGATCTGTTTAGCTCTGCTAAACATTTAGCTCTGCTTCTTAGCAAAGAGATCAAACTAAAAAAGGATCAAATACATAAGGATATTTGAGTTATTTCAGAAAGGTGGTAGACCTGAACTGTGAATTAGTTTCACTACAGAAATTGAATAGTTAAAGGTGGTAGACCTGAACTGTGAATTAGTTTCACTACAGAAATTGAATAGTTAAAGGTGGTAGACCTGAACTGTGAATTAGTTTCACTACAGAAATTGAATAGTTAAAGGTTTGAGTTAATTTACATTCTTTTGTATTCTGGTTTTTAGTATTGCAATTAGATAACAAATAGATTGTTTGCATAGGTGAGCAATTAGGAGGGACCCCACCCTATCTTTCTGAGGGTATTTAAAGAGATCTGTTTAGCTCTGCTAAACATTTAGCTCTGCTTCTTAGCAAAGAGATCAAACTAAAAAAGGATCAAATACATAAGGATATTTGAGTTATTTCAGAAAGGTGGTAGACCTGAACTGTGAATTAGTTTCACTACAGAAATTGAATAGTTAAAGGTGGTAGACCTGAACTGTGAATTAGTTTCACTACAGAAATTGAATAGTTAAAGGTGGTAGACCTGAACTGTGAATTAGTTTCACTACAGAAATTGAATAGTTAAAGGTTTGAGTTAATTTACATTCTTTTGTATTCTGGTTTTTAGTATTGCAATTAGATAACAAATAGATTGTTTGCATAGGTGAGCAATTAGGAGGGACCCCACCCTATCTTTCTGAGGGTATTTAAAGAGATCTGTTTAGCTCTGCTAAACATTTAGCTCTGCTTCTTAGCAAAGAGATCAAACTAAAAAAGGATCGAATACATAAGGATATTTGAGTTATTTCAGAAAGGTGGTAGACCTGAACTGTGAATTAGTTTCACTACAGAAATTGAATAGTTAAAGGTGGTAGACCTGAACTGTGAATTAGTTTCACTACAGAAATTGAATAGTTAAAGGTGGTAGACCTGAACTGTGAATTAGTTTCACTACAGAAATTGAATAGTTAAAGGTTTGAGTTAATTTACATTCTTTTGTATTCTGGTTTTTAGTATTGCAATTAGATAACAAATAGATTGTTTGCATAGGTGAGCAATTAGGAGGGACCCCACCCTATCTTTCTGAGGGTATTTAAAGAGATCTGTTTAGCTCTGCTAAACATTTAGCTCTGCTTCTTAGCAAAGAGATCAAACTAAAAAAGGATCAAATACATAAGGATAGTTGAGTTATTTCAGAAAGGTGGTAGACCTGAACTGTGAATTAGTTTCACTACAGAAATTGAATAGTTAAAGGTGGTAGACCTGAACTGTGAATTAGTTTCACTACAGAAATTGAATAGTTAAAGGTGGTAGACCTGAACTGTGAATTAGTTTCACTACAGAAATTGAATAGTTAAAGGTTTGAGTTAATTTACATTCTTTTGTATTCTGGTTTTTAGTATTGCAATTAGATAACAAATAGATTGTTTGCATAGGTGAGCAATTAGGAGGGACCCCACCCTATCTTTCTGAGGGTATTTAAAGAGATCTGTTTAGCTCTGCTAAACATTTAGCTCTGCTTCTTAGCAAAGAGATCAAACTAAAAAAGGATCGAATACATAAGGATATTTGAGTTATTTCAGAAAGGTGGTAGACCTGAACTGTGAATTAGTTTCACTACAGAAATTGAATAGTTAAAGGTGGTAGACCTGAACTGTGAATTAGTTTCACTACAGAAATTGAATAGTTAAAGGTGGTAGACCTGAACTGTGAATTAGTTTCACTACAGAAATTGAATAGTTAAAGGTTTGAGTTAATTTACATTCTTTTGTATTCTGGTTTTTAGTATTGCAATTAGATAACAAATAGATCGTTTGCATAGGTGAGCAATTAGGAGGGACCCCACCCTATCTTTCTGAGGGTATTTAAAGAGATCTGTTTAGCTCTGCTAAACATTTAGCTCTGCTTCTTAGCAAAGAGATCAAACTAAAAAAGGATCAAATACATAAGGATATTTGAGTTATTTCAGAAAGGTGGTAGACCTGAACTGTGAATTAGTTTCACTACAGAAATTGAATAGTTAAAGGTGGTAGACCTGAACTGTGAATTAGTTTCACTACAGAAATTGAATAGTTAAAGGTGGTAGACCTGAACTGTGAATTAGTTTCACTACAGAAATTGAATAGTTAAAGGTGGTAGACCTGAACTGTGAATTAGTTTCACTACAGAAATTGAATAGTTAAAGGTGGTAGACCTGAACTGTGAATTAGTTTCACTACAGAAATTGAATAGTTAAAGGTTTGAGTTAATTTACATTCTTTTGTATTCTGGTTTTTAGTATTGCAATTAGATAACAAATAGATTGTTTGCATAGGTGAGCAATTAGGAGGGACCCCACCCTATCTTTCTGAGGGTATTTAAAGAGATCTGTTTAGCTCTGCTAAACATTTAGCTCTGCTTCTTAGCAAAGAGATCAAACTAAAAAAGGATCAAATACATAAGGATATTTGAGTTATTTCAGAAAGGTGGTAGACCTGAACTGTGAATTAGTTTCACTACAGAAATTGAATAGTTAAAGGTGGTAGACCTGAACTGTGAATTAGTTTCACTACAGAAATTGAATAGTTAAAGGTGGTAGACCTGAACTGTGAATTAGTTTCACTACAGAAATTGAATAGTTAAAGGTTTGAGTTAATTTACATTCTTTTGTATTCTGGTTTTTAGTATTGCAATTAGATAACAAATAGATTGTTTGCATAGGTGAGCAATTAGGAGGGACCCCACCCTATCTTTCTGAGGGTATTTAAAGAGATCTGTTTAGCTCTGCTAAACATTTAGCTCTGCTTCTTAGCAAAGAGATCAAACTAAAAAAGGATCAAATACATAAGGATATTTGAGTTATTTCAGAAAGGTGGTAGACCTGAACTGTGAATTAGTTTCACTACAGAAATTGAATAGTTAAAGGTGGTAGACCTGAACTGTGAATTAGTTTCACTACAGAAATTGAATAGTTAAAGGTGGTAGACCTGAACTGTGAATTAGTTTCACTACAGAAATTGAATAGTTAAAGGTGGTAGACCTGAACTGTGAATTAGTTTCACTACAGAAATTGAATAGTTAAAGGTGGTAGACCTGAACTGTGAATTAGTTTCACTACCGAAATTGAATAGTTAAAGGTTTGAGTTAATTTACATTCTTTTGTATTCTGGTTTTTAGTATTGCAATTAGATAACAAATAGATTGTTTGCATAGGTGAGCAATTAGGAGGGACCCCACCCTATCTTTCTGAGGGTATTTAAAGAGATCTGTTTAGCTCTGCTAAACATTTAGCTCTGCTTCTTAGCAAAGAGATCAAACTAAAAAAGGATCGAATACATAAGGATATTTGAGTTATTTCAGAAAGGTGGTAGACCTGAACTGTGAATTAGTTTCACTACAGAAATTGAATAGTTAAAGGTGGTAGACCTGAACTGTGAATTAGTTTCACTACAGAAATTGAATAGTTAAAGGTGGTAGACCTGAACTGTGAATTAGTTTCACTACAGAAATTGAATAGTTAAAGGTTTGAGTTAATTTACATTCTTTTGTATTCTGGTTTTTAGTATTGCAATTAGATAACAAATAGATTGTTTGCATAGGTGAGCAATTAGGAGGGACCCCATCCTATCTTTCTGAGGGTATTTAAAGAGATCTGTTTAGCTCTGCTAAACATTTAGCTCTGCTTCTTAGCAAAGAGATCAAACTAAAAAAGGATCAAATACATAAGGATATTTGACTTATTTCAGAAAGGTGGTAGACCTGAACTGTGAATTAGTTTCACTACAGAAATTGAATAGTTAAAGGTGGTAGACCTGAACTGTGAATTAGTTTCACTACAGAAATTGAATAGTTAAAGGTGGTAGACCTGAACTGTGAATTAGTTTCACTACAGAAATTGAATAGTTAAAGGTGGTAGACCTGAACTGTGAATTAGTTTCACTACAGAAATTGAATAGTTAAAGGTGGTAGACCTGAACTGTGAATTAGTTTCACTACAGAAATTGAATAGTTAAAGGTTTGAGTTAATTTACATTCTTTTGTATTCTGGTTTTTAGTATTGCAATTAGATAACAAATAGATTGTTTGCATAGGTGAGCAATTAGGAGGGACCCCACCCTATCTTTCTGAGGGTATTTAAAGAGATCTGTTTAGCTCTGCTAAACATTTAGCTCTGCTTCTTAGCAAAGAGATCAAACTAAAAAAGGATCAAATACATAAGGATATTTGAGTTATTTCAGAAAGGTGGTAGACCTGAACTGTGAATTAGTTTCACTACAGAAATTGAATAGTTAAAGGTGGTAGACCTGAACTGTGAATTAGTTTCACTACAGAAATTGAATAGTTAAAGGTGGTAGACCTGAACTGTGAATTAGTTTCACTACAGAAATTGAATAGTTAAAGGTTTGAGTTAATTTACATTCTTTTGTATTCTGGTTTTTAGTATTGCAATTAGATAACAAATAGATTGTTTGCATAGGTGAGCAATTAGGAGGGACCCCACCCTATCTTTCTGAGGGTATTTAAAGAGATCTGTTTAGCTCTGCTAAACATTTAGCTCTGCTTCTTAGCAAAGAGATCAAACTAAAAAAGGATCAAATACATAAGGATATTTGAGTTATTTCAGAAAGGTGGTAGACCTGAACTGTGAATTAGTTTCACTACAGAAATTGAATAGTTAAAGGTGGTAGACCTGAACTGTGAATTAGTTTCACTACAGAAATTGAATAGTTAAAGGTGGTAGACCTGAACTGTGAATTAGTTTCACTACAGAAATTGAATAGTTAAAGGTGGTAGACCTGAACTGTGAATTAGTTTCACTACAGAAATTGAATAGTTAAAGGTGGTAGACCTGAACTGTGAATTAGTTTCACTACAGAAATTGAATAGTTAAAGGTTTGAGTTAATTTACATTCTTTTGTATTCTGGTTTTTAGTATTGCAATTAGATAACAAATAGATTGTTTGCATAGGTGAGCAATTAGGAGGGACCCCACCCTATGTTTCTGAGGGTATTTAAAGAGATCTGTTTAGCTCTGCTAAACATTTAGCTCTGCTTCTTAGCAAAGAGATCAAACTAAAAAAGGATCAAATACATAAGGATATTTGAGTTATTTCAGAAAGGTGGTAGACCTGAACTGTGAATTAGTTTCACTACAGAAATTGAATAGTTAAAGGTGGTAGACCTGAACTGTGAATTAGTTTCACTACAGAAATTGAATAGTTAAAGGTGGTAGACCTGAACTGTGAATTAGTTTCACTACAGAAATTGAATAGTTAAAGGTGGTAGACCTGAACTGTGAATTAGTTTCACTACAGAAATTGAATAGTTAAAGGTTTGAGTTAATTTACATTCTTTTGTATTCTGTTTTTTAGTATTGCAATTAGATAACAAATAGATTGTTTGCATAGGTGAGCAATTAGGAGGGACCCCACCCTATCTTTCTGAGGGTATTTAAAGAGATCTGTTTAGCTCTGCTAAACATTTAGCTCTGCTTCTTAGCAAAGAGATCAAACTAAAAAAGGATCAAATACATAAGGATATTTGAGTTATTTCAGAAAGGTGGTAGACCTGAACTGTGAATTAGTTTCACTACAGAAATTGAATAGTTAAAGGTGGTAGACCTGAACTGTGAATTAGTTTCACTACAGAAATTGAATAGTTAAAGGTGGTAGACCTGAACTGTGAATTAGTTTCACTACAGAAATTGAATAGTTAAAGGTTTGAGTTAATTTACATTCTTTTGTATTCTGGTTTTTAGTATTGCAATTAGATAACAAATAGATTGTTTGCATAGGTGAGCAATTAGGAGGGACCCCACCCTATCTTTCTGAGGGTATTTAAAGAGATCTGTTTAGCTCTGCTTCTTAGCAAAGAGATCAAACTAAAAAAGGATCAAATACATAAGGATATTTGAGTTATTTCAGGAGTTATTCAGGGTTATTCAGGCTTATTCAGTAGTAAATAATACTTATATTTTTCTTATTGTTAAAGTGTTGCATAGTTTAAAATGTCTCAGATACAGTGCAATGGGTGTTTTGCACTTTTTATTCGTTCTACTTTTTGGAGATTTAGGGGCTGTCCTGTTTGTAAGCAGTTTTCCCTGTTAAGGGAGGAAATAGCTAAACTTCAAGCTAAGGTAAGTAACATACCTGTTACCTCTACAAAGCTGCCTCAGAAAGAAGCCCCTCTACCCCAGAGATCAGCAAGGAGAGGCAGATGGATAACTGTAGGCTCTGGAAGAATTAGAACAGTAGACCAGAAGCATTGCCCACAACCTCTGCCATTGCAAAACTCGTATGCTGCTCTTGCCGAATACACTTGTGATGAGGAGATTGCTGTTTCTGAGCCCTCTAAAGCTGTAACAGGTAATTTAAATCTATTGGCACCTGATTCTCCAGGTAACATAACACAGGAAAGAACTGCAAATGTGTTTTTGAGAAAAAGACTGTTAATGGGTGACTCTATTTTGAGGAATGTGTATTTAGGTGAAAGTAAAGGAGAAACAAGGGAGGTTAGATATCTTCCAGGAGCTACTGCTCACAGGGATAAGAATCGTATTTTGAGAATTGTTAAGGCAGCAGGAAAGGGAAGTGAGCTAGATGTGATTGTACATTTAGGAACAAATGATCTGGCTAGTAATCATGTTGCTGCTGTTCAGAAAGAGTTTTGTGACCTAGGTAATCATTTAGAGACTGTGGCATCAACTCTATCATTTTCTGCTATTTTACCTGTGTATGACCAGGAAGCAGGAAAGATGGAGCGGATAACAACATTTAATTCTTGGTTAGATAAGTGGTGCAGGGAACGAGGATTTGGTTTTATTGGCCATTATAGCTCTGTTTGGAAAGATACTAGGTTATTTAGGAGAGATGGCTTGCATTTGGATGCTAAAGGAACAGAGTATCTGGGAGAGGAGTTCAAATACTTTATTAGAAATCATTTAAACTAATAAAGGGGGGTAGTATTAATATATCCACCTGCCCCCCACAGCATGCCAAAACTGTTAGTCCAAGTAACAATTCTAGAAATTCTAGTAGAAAAATTCTTCGTGCCATGAGCATAAATGCTCTCAGCTTAGGAAATAAATTACCTGAACTCATTTCAATAATGACTAGGGACAACTTGGATTTAGTAGCTATAACAGAAACATGGTACAATGATTTGCATGACTGGGACATAGTCATACCTGGATACAGGTTATTTAAAAAGAACAGAGTAGGAAAGAAAGGTGGAGGAGTTGCTTTGTATGTAAATGAAAATATAAAGGTTACTGAAATTGTAGGAACAAATGATGAGGTGGAAAGTATTTGGGTGACTTTGGAAATTGGAGATAAAAATGTTTTTAGAATAGGGGTTGTATATAGGCCTCCATTGCAGGATGAAAAACTGGACAATCTGTTATTAGATGAAATAACCAAAATGACCATGAAGGGTAAGGTTATAGTACTGGGGGACTTTAATTTGCCAGATATAGACTGGAAGATTCCTTCTGCTAGATCGGCTAGAAGCAGGTATATTCTTGAATCTCTGCTAGGGGAATCACTTGAACAATTAGTCAAGGAACCAACTCGTAAGGAAGCTATATTAGATCTAATACTTACAAACAGTGATACAGTTTCAGATGTGTCTGTAGGTGAGAACTTAGGATCCAGTGATCATCAATCTGTTTGGTTTAGTATTCATGTTCAGGAACTGTCCACCCAGACTAAAACAAAAGTTTTAGACTTTAGGACGGCAGATTTTTCATTAATGGGAGAATACCTAAAAAACTATTTAAAGGGGAAAACTCTTATTACAGGGGTTCAAGAACAGTGGGAATTTGTGAAAGGTGCCATTTTAGATGCAACCGCACACTGTATTAGACATGTCTGTAAAAGTAAAAGAAAGCGGAAACCAATTTGGTTTTCCAAAGAAGTAGCACATGCTGTAAAGACAAAAAAGATAGCTTATAAAAATTACAGACACACACAAGCAGATGATGATATGAAAATATGGAGACTCCAACAAAAAAAGACTAAGCAGTTAATTAGGAAGGTTAAAGCTCATGCAGAAGAGAAGATAGCACAGTCAGTAAAACATGGGGACAAAACATTCTTTAGATATATCAGTGAAAGAAGAAAAAATAAGGTAGGAATAGTAAAATTGAAATCAGTTGATGGTAGAATAATAGAAGGAGATAAGCAGATTGCAGACTGTCTCAATGATTACTTCTGTTCTGTTTTCACTAAGGATTGTGAAGATACAATGTCTACATTAAGGGATGCTACGCAAAATAGAAACAAGCTTAACAGTAATCTTTTTACAGAGGATGAGGTTTTGTTAGCATTATCAAAAATAAATGTTACAAAGGCAGTGGGTCCTGATAATATTCATCCAAGGGTTTTAAAAGAACTTCGATCAGTGCTAACTGTCCCATTAACTGATCTGTTTAATCAGTCACTATTAACAGGAGCTGTCCCAGATGATTGGAGAATAGCAAATGTAATACCCCTTCATAAAAAGGGCAGTAGAGAAGAATCTGGCAACTACAGGCCAGTTAGTTTAACTTCAGTAGTAGGGAAATTAATGGAAAGCCTCTTAAAAGAAAGAATTATGACTTACATAAAGACAAACAATTTAGAGGACCAAAATCAGCATGGTTTTACTTCAGGGAGATCATGTCAGACTAATCTAATTGACTTCTTTGATTATGTAACAAAAGTATTAGACAAGGGAGGAGCAGTTGATGTAGCATATCTAGATTTCAGCAAAGCATTTGACACCGTCCCACACAATAAACTTATTCACAAACTATATCTCCTTGGTCTAAATTCAAAAATTGTGAACTGGGTGGAATGCTGGCTTAAGGACAGAAAACAAAGTGTCTTAGTAAATGGAGTTCATTCAGCAGAGGGGGCTGTTACTAGTGGTGTTCCTCAGGGGTCAGTTCTGGGGCCTGTTTTGTTTAACATATTTATCTGCGATATCAGCAAAGGGCTACAGGGGAAAGTATGTCTCTTTGCAGATGATACAAAAATTTGCAACAGAGTGGATGTTCCAGGGGGGGTAGACAAAATGAGAAGTGATATACAACAATTGGAGGATTGGACAAATGACTGGGATCTAAATTTTAACACAGCAAAATGTAAAATAATGCATTTAGGGAAGAAAAATCCAAATGTTAATTACAGACTCAATGACACTTTACTGACTGTTACAGACGAGGAACAGGACTTGGGAATTATTATTTCAGATGATTTAAAACTTAGTAAACAATGTAGTAATGCAGCGAGTAAGGCTAGCAGAATGCTTGGATGTATTGGTAGAGGTATTTGCAGCAGAAATAGTAAGGTTCTTATGCCACTTTATAGATCATTAGTTAGGCCTCATCTTGAGTATTGTGTGCAGTTCTGGAGACCATATCTTCAGAAGGATATTAACAAACTTGAATCTGTGCAAAGGAGGGCTACCAAAATGGTACATGGTCTAAAAAATAAAACTTACCAGGATAGGCTCAATGACCTAAATATGTATAGCTTAGAGGAGAGAAGGGAAAGAGGTGATATGATAGCAACTTTCAAGTACATTAAAGGGTTTAGTAAAACTGAGGCTGTGGGTATTTTACATAAAATGGAAAATTCAAGAACAAGGGGTCATGAGCTCAAGCTAAAGGGTTGTAGATTCAGGAGTAATTTGAGGAAGCACTTCTTTACAGAAAGAGTGATTGATTTATGGAATAAACTTCCTCAAGAGGTAGTAGCAACAAACACTGTGAGGGACTTTAAAAATGCATGGGACAAGCATAGGGCTATCCTACGAACTAGATAAGTTTATACTGTTAGGTAAGGTCGGGCAGACTTGCTGGGCCTATGGCTCTTATCTGCCGTCAATATCTATGTTTCTATGTTTAACAGTTTCCTGACTTTCCACTGTTGTAATATGAGTGGGAGGGTTTTTTTTGTGCAGCAAAAATTACAGACACAGACATCCAGCTTCTTCCTGCATGATCCAGGATATCTCTGGAGGGCTCAAAAGGCTTCAAAGTCGTTTTTGAGGGAGGTTACAAGCCACAGTAGAGCTGTGGCAGTTGTTGTGACTATTTAAAAACAAAAAACAAAAAAAAAACGTTTTTGTCAGTTATTATTCTGTGTTTGGTATTAAGGGGTTAATCATCCATTTGCAAGTGGGTGCAATGCTCTGCTAACTTGTTACATACACTGTAAAAAATTTTTTAGTGTAACTGCCTTTTTTCACTGTTATTTCAAATTTTGGCAAAAATTTGTGTTTCTTAAAGGTGCAGTAACGTTTTTTATATTGCTTGTAAACTTGTTTAAAGTGTTTTCCAAGCTTGCTAGTCTCATTGCTAGTCTGTTTAAACATGTCTGACACAGAGGAAACAACTTGTTCATTATGTTTGAAAGCCATGGTGGAGCCCCATAGGAGAATGTGTACTAAATGTATTGATTTCACCTTAAACAGTAAAGATCAGTCTTTAACTATAAAAGAAATATCACCAGAAGATTCTGACGAGGGGGAAGTTATGCCGACTAACTCTCCCCACGTGTCAGACCCTTCGCCTCCCGCTCAGTGGATGCACGCTAATATTGCGCCAATTGCATCAGGGACGCCCATAGCGATTACCTTGCAGGACATGGCTGCAATCATGAATAATACCCTGTCAGAGGTATTATCCAGGTTGCCTGAATTAAGAGGCAAGCGCGATTGCTCTGGGGTTAGGAGAAATACAGATCGCGCAGATGCTGTAAGGGCCATGTCTGATACTGCGTCACAATATGCAGATCATGAGGACGGAGAGCTTCAGTCTGTGGGTGACGTCTCTGATTCGGGGAAACCTGATTCAGAGATTTCTAATTTTAAATTTAAGCTTGAGAACCTCCGTGTATTGCTTGGGGAGGTATTAGCTGCTCTGAATGACTGTAACACAGTTGCAGTACCAGAGAAATTGTGTAGGCTGGATAAATACTATGCGGTGCCGGCGTGTACTGATGTTTTTCCTATACCTAAAAGGCTTACAGAAATTATTAGCAAGGAGTGGGATAGACCGGGTGTGCCTTTTTCCCCACCTCCTATATTTAGAAAAATGTTTCCAATAGACGCCACTACACGGGACTTATGGCAGACGGTCCCTAAGGTGGAGGGAGCAGTTTCTACTTTAGCAAAGCGTACCACTATCCCGGTTGAGGACAGTTGTGCTTTTTCAGATCCAATGGATAAAAAATTGGAGGGTTACCTTAAGAAAATGTTTATTCAACAAGGTTTTATTTTACAGCCCCTTGCATGCATAGCGCCTGTCACGGCCGCAGCGGCATTCTGGTTTGAGGCCCTGGAAGAGGCCATCCATACAGCATTGACTGAAATTATTGACAAGCTTAGAACACTTAAGCTAGCTAACTCATTTGTTTCTGATGCCATTGTTCATTTCACTAAACTAACTGCTAAGAATTCCGGATTCGCCATCCAGGCGCGTAGGGCGCTATGGCTTAAATCCTGGTCAGCTGACGTGACTTTGAAGTCTAAATTACTCAACATTCCTTTCAAGGGGCAGACCTTATTCGGGCCTGGTTTGAAGGAAATTATTGCTGACATTACTGGAGGTAAGGGTCATACCCTTCCTCAGGACAGGGCCAAAGCAAAGGCCAAACAGTCTAATTTTCGTGCCTTTCGAAATTTCAAGACAGGTGCAGCATCAACTTCCTCCGCTTCAAAGACAGCATGAAGGAACGGCCCCCTATCCGGCGACGGATCTAGTAGGGGGCAGACTTTCTCTCTTCGCCCAGGCATGGGCAAGAGATGTTCAAGATCATATCTCAGGGATATCTTCTGGACTTCAAAGCTTCCCCTCCACAAGGGAGATTTCATCTTTCAAGGCTATCTGCAAATCAGATAAAGAAAGAGGCATTCCTATGCTGTGTGCAAAACCTCCTAATTATGGGAGTGATCCATCCAGTTCCGCGGACGGAACAAGGACAGGGTTTTTATTCAAATCTGTTTGTGGTTCCCAAAAAAGAGGGAACCTTCAGACCAATTTTGGATCTAAAGATCTTAAACAAATTCCTCAGAGTTCCATCTTTCAAAATGGAAACTATTCGGACCATCCTACCCATGATCTAAGAGGGTCAGTACATGACCACAGTGGACCTAAAGGATGCCTACCTTCACATACCGATTCACAAAGACCATCATCGGTTTCTAAGGTTTGACTTTCTAGACAGGCATTACCAATTTGTAGCTCTTCCCTTCGGGTTGGCTACAGCCCCGAGAATCTTTACAAAGGTTCTGGGCTCACTTCTGGCGGTTCTAAGACCGCGAGGCATAGCGGTAGCTCCGTATCTAGACGACATCCTGATACAGGCGTCAAACTTTCAAGTTGCCAAGTCTCATACAGAGATAGTTCTGGCATTTCTGAGGTCGCACGGGTGGAAAGTGAACGAGGAAAAGAGTTCTCTATCCCCACTCACAAGAGTCTCCTTCTTAGGGACTCTTATAGATTCTGTAGAAATGAAAATTTACCTGACGGAGTCCAGGTTATCAAAAGTTCTAAATGCTTGCCGTGTTCTTCACTCCATTCCGCGCCCTTCAGTGGCTCAGTGTATGGAGGTAATCGGCTTAATGGTAGCGGCAATGGACATAGTGCCATTTGCGCGCCTACATCTCAGACCGCTGCAATTATGCATGCTGAGTCAGTGGAATGGGGATTACACAGATTTGTCCCCTCTGCTAAATCTGGATCAAGAGACCAGAGATTCTCTTCTCTGGTGGTTGTCTCGGGTCCACCTGTCCAAGGGTATGACCTTTCACAGACCAGATTGGACAATTGTAACAACAGATGCCAGCCTTTGAGGTTGGGGTGCAGTCTGGAACTCCCTGAAGGCACAGGGATCGTGGACTCAGGAGGAGAAACTCCTTCCAATAAATATTCTGGAGTTAAGAGCGATATTCAATGCTCTTCTGGCTTGGCCTCAGTTAGCAACACTGAGGTTCATCAGATTTCAGTCGGACAACATCACGACTGTGGCTTACATCAACCATCAAGGGGGAACCAGAGTTCCCTAGCGATGTTAGAAGTCTCAAAAATAATTCGCTGGGCAGAGTCCCACTCTTGCCACCTGTCAGCAATCCATATCCCAGGCGTGGAGAACTGGGAGGCGGATTTTCTAAGTCGTCAGACTTTCCATCCGGGGGAGTGGGAACTCCATCCGGAGGTGTTTGCTCAGTTGATTCATCGTTGGGGCAAACCAGAGTTGGATCTTATGACGTCTCGCCAGAACGCCAAGCTTCCTTGTTACGGATCCAGGTCCAGGGACCCAGAAGCGACGCTGATAGATGCTCTGGCTTATGTGTTTCCACCGTTTCCTCTGCTCCTTCAACTGATTGCCAAAATCAAACAGGAGAGAGCATTGGTGATTCTGATAGCACCTGCATGGCCACGCAGGACTTGGTATGCAGACCTAGTGGACATGTCATCCTTTCCACCATGGACTCTGCCTCTAAGACAGGACCTTCTGATACAAGGTCCTTTCAATCATCCAAATCTAATTTCTCTGAGACTGACTGCATGGAGATTGAACGCTTGATTCTATCAAAGCGTGGCTTCTCCGAGTCAGTCATTGATACCTTAATACAGGCACGAAAGCCTGTTACCAGGAAAATCTACCACAAGATATGGAGTAAATATCCTTATTGGTGTGAATCCAAGAATTACTCATGGAGTAAGGTTAGGATTCCTAGAATATTGTCTTTTCTCCAAGAGGGCTTGGACAAAGGATTATCAGCTAGTTCCTTAAAGGGACAGATTTCTGCTCTGTCTATTCTTTTGCACAAGCGTCTGGCAGAGGTTCCAGACGTTCAGGCATTTTGCCAGGCTTTGGTTAGAATTTAGCCTGTGTTTAAACCTGTTGCTCCTCCGTGGAGCTTAAACTTGGTTCTTAAGGTTCTTCAAGGAGTTCCGTTTGAACCCCTTCATTCCATTGATATTAAACTTTTATCTTGGAAAGTTCTGTTTTTGATGGCTATTTCCTCGGCTCAGAGAGTCTCTGAGCTATCTGCCTTACAATGTGATTCTCCTTATCTGATTTTTCATGCAGATAAGGTAGTTCTGCGTACCAAACCTGGGTTTTTACCTAAGGTGGTTTCTAACAAGAATATCAATCAAGAGATTGTTGTTCCATCATTGTGTCCTAATCCTTCTTCAAAGAAGGAACGTCTTTTACATAATCTGGACGTAGTCCGTGCCTTGAAGTTTTACTTACAAGCTACTAAGGATTTTCGTCAAACATCTTCCCTGTTTGTCGTTTACTCTGGACAGAGGAGAGGTCAAAAAGCTTCGGCAACCTCTCTGTCCTTTTGGCTTCGGAGCGTAATACGCCTAGCCTATGAGACTGCTGGACAGCAGCTCCCTGAAAGGATTACAGCTCATTCTACTAGAGCTGTGGCTTCCACATGGGCCTTCAAAAATGAGGCCTCTGTTGAGCAGATTTGCAAGGCTGCGACTTGGTCTTCGCTTCACACTTTTTCAAAATTTTACAAATTTGATACTTTTGCTTCTTCGGAGGCTGTTTTTGGGAGAAAGGTTCTTCGGGCAGTGGTTCCTTCCGCTTAATCCTGCCTTGTCCCTCCCATCATCCGTGTACTTTAGCTTTGGTATTGGTATCCCACAAGTAATGGATGATCCGTGGACTGGATACACTTAACAAGAGAAAACATAATTTATGCTTACCTGATAAATTAATTTCTCTTGTAGTGTATCCAGTCCACGGCCTGCCCTGTCCTTTTAAGGCAGGTCTAAATTTTAATTAAACTACAGTCACCACTGCACCCTATGGTTTCTCCTTTCTCTGTTTGTTTTCGGTCGAATGACTGGATATGACAGTTAGGAGAGGAGCTATATAGCAGCTCTGCTGTGGGTGATCCTCTTGCAACTTCCTGTTGGGAAGAAGAATATCCCACAAGTAATGGATGATCCGTGGACTGGATACACTACAAGAGAAATACATTTATCAGGTAAGCATAAATATGTTTTATATACATGTGCTTATACTTATATACAGGGAGTGCAGAATTATTAGGCAAGTTGTATTTTTGAGGATTAATTTTATTATTGAACAACAACCATGTTCTCAATGAACCCAAAAAACTCATTAATATCAAAGCTAAATAGTTTTGGAAGTAGTTTTTAGTTTGTTTTTAGTTATAGCTATTTTAGGGGGATATCTGTGTGTGCAGGTGACTATTACTGTGCATAATTATTAGGCAACTTAACAAAAAACAAATATATACCCATTTCAATGATTTATTTTTACCAGTGAAACCAATATAACATCTCAACATTCACAAATATACATTTCTGACATTCAAAAACAAAACAAAAACAAATCAGTGATCAATATAGCCACCTTTCTTTGCAAGGAAACTCAAAAGCCTGCCATCCATGGATTCTGTCAGTGTTTTGATCTGTTCACCATCAACATTGTGTGCAGCAGCAACCACAGCCTCCCAGACACTGTTCAGAGAGGTGTACTGTTTTCCCTCCTTGTAAATCTCACATTTGATGATGGACCACAGGTTCTCAATGGGGTTCAGATCAGGTGAACAAGGAGGCCATGTCATTAGATTTTCTTCTTTTATACCCTTTCTTGCCAGCCACGCTGTGGAGTACTTGGACGCGTGTGATGGAGCATTGTCCTGCATGAAAATCATGTTTTTCTTGAAGGATGCAGACTTCTTCCTGTACCACTGCTTGAAGAAGGTGTCTTCCAGAAACTGGCAGTAGGACTGGGAGTTGAGCTTGACTCCATCCTCAACCCGAAAAGGCCCCACAAGCTCATCTTTGATGATACCAGCCCAAACCAGTACACCACCTCCACCTTGCTGGCATCTGAGTCGGACTGGAGCTCTCTGCCCTTTACCAATCCAGCCACGGGCCCATCCATCTGGCCCATCAAGACTCACTCTCATTTCATCAGTCCATAAAACCTTAGAAAAATCAGTCTTGAGATATTTCTTGGCCCAGTCTTGACGTTTCAGCTTGTGTGTCTTGTTCAGTGGTGGTCGTCTTTCAGCCTTTCTTACCTTGGCCATGTCTCTGAGTATTGCACACCTTGTGCTTTTGGGCACTCCAGTGATGTTGCAGCTCTGAAATATGGCCAAACTGGTGGCAAGTGGCATCTTGGCAGCTGCACGCTTGACTTTTCTCAGTTCATGGGCAGTTATTTTGCGCCTTGGTTTTTCCACACGCTTCTTGCGACCCTGTTGACTATTTTGAATGAAACGCTTGATTGTTCGATGATCACGCTTCAGAAGCTTTGCAATTTTAAGAGTGCTGCATCCCTCTGCAAGATATCTCACTATTTTTTACTTTTCTGAGCCTGTCAAGTCCTTCTTTTGACCCATTTTGCCAAAGGAAAGGAAGTTGCCTAATAATTATGCGCACCTGATATAGGGTGTTGATGTCATTAGACCACACCCCTTCTCATTACAGAGATGCACATCACCTAATATGCTTAATTGGTAGTAGGCTTTCGAGCCTATACAGCTTGGAGTAAGACAACATGCATAAAGAGGATGATGTGGTCAAAATACTCATTTGCCTAATAATTCTGCACTCCCTGTATGTATATAATTTGGAGCCCTTTCCACTCAAATACCTGAAAATTGTAAAATATTTTTTTAATATTTAATAATGTCTTTAACTATGCATTTAATGTAAATATTTTACATTCCAATGTTCTTCATTACAAGAAGATGTTATTTGAATTTTTAAATAGATATTTCTATATATATATCTGTATATATCTATCAAAGTTAGCGCAGACAGGTACTCCATCCATTCTTCTTACCTTTCCTAGACTGCATCATCTCTTTTTTTTTGCCCCTTTCCCACTCCTTGTGAGATACTGTGTGTATATATATATATAAAGACTGTGTAATAAACCAGGCACTCTTGCTTTTCAATGAATAAATTCTTTATTTTCCGGTACAATCCGGTGTTCCCCACATACACACACAAATGTAGCTATATATAGATACACACATAAATATCTTGTCATATTCTATGTACCTTTTAACCCTTATACTTAGTTTTTTTATAAATATTTATATGAATCATTTTTATCGATAGTGTATAAATGAGTGTAATACTAACGTACTAATGTTGTGTTTGGAGAACATTTTTTTTTCACCCCTTAGACATTATGCAAGGTCTTCACTTGCGCAAGGGTCAAATTGAGCGGGAACGCATGGGAATGGAGTTCCTGCACTATTTTTCTAGGAGGAACTAAGTTCCCTCTGGACAGAGAACAGAAACATTTCCGTAAACACTGCTGCTGCTGGTGGGAGGAGCTGGAACATAGTCTGATTAGAGAGATAGTGAGATCATCTAGTAATGGGCAGTAACACTTGCTACAATACAATAAATGCAAGCCTCTCAGCGGGCCTACTGTGTGATCCCCCCGCACTGTGTGTAACACATGGTGCTTACATTTCTCTGTGGCTTGCTCTGGGGTTATTTTGCTCCCCTCAGCAGAAATAGGGCTATTGCACCTTAAGGGAGTGAGACGCTGTGACAGAGGAGGATTCTCAGGCCCAGAGGAAACCATTCAACCCTTCATTAGATTTAATTTGCTTTCATTAACCATGTGTATAGATTATATAAAACAATATTAATTGTTAGGGGAGGTGGAAGTCTTGGTGAGTTCCCACACTTTTTTTTATAGGACTTGACCGTCTTGTGCTAACCTGACAAGCGCAAATTATGTTTGCCCTTGAGAGTACCCATTTCTTTACAACTTGTATTACGCGCGCAAGTGAACAACTTGTAATTTAGCACATATTGTTTATGTCCATACACATGATTTTGAAAACCTAAACAAATTTTTGATGATTATCTGCTATTGGGGAATCGTTATAAATAAAATGGGGAAATTATAAAAATGATTGGACAATAACAGACTGTAAAATGGAGGCAAAGTCAAGACATTGCAAAATAGAAGATGCATTTTCCTTTGAATTAATCCTCTTTCACCTGCAATTTACAATTTTTGAATATGGGCTGATTTTAATCTTTCTCTCTTATTGGGATCAAAAGCTACCTTTAGTTTCTGTTAGGTTTATCATTTTTTCTGCACAGGTTCCAGCCTTTGTTATTGGTTGAAACATATGTGTTTAATGTTTGATAAATGTTTAATAGATGTTTCATAAATAAAGACAAAATCTGGTGGAGTATAACTGATTATTTGTGAAGATTAATGCTTTCACGTCAGGGAATTAAGCCAGCAAATTAATAGATATTTCAGAGAAAAGAGAATTACCATTAACATATTTAAAAGGATCCTTAAAAAAATCTTAATTATATGATTTTCTTCCAAACACAAAAGTTCATAATATTGCATATTCCCATATATTAAAGGGATATGAAACCCACATTTTTTCTTTAATGATTCAGATAGAGCATGCAATTTTAAGCAACTTTCTAATTTACTCCTATTATCAATTTGTCTTTGTTCTCTTGGTATGCTTTATTGAATGAGCAGCAATGTACTACTGGTTGCTCACTGAACACATGGATGAACCAATTACAATGGGTATATATATGCAGCCACCAATCAGCAGCTAGAACCTAGGTTCTTTGCTGCTCCTGGGTTTTCCTAGATAAACCTTTCAGCAGAGGATAACAAAGGAAGCAAATTAAATAATAGAAGTAAATTGGAAAGTTGTTTAAAATTGTATGTGCTATCTGAATTATGAAAGAACAATTTTGGGTTTCAAGTCCCTTTAAAAAAATAATAATCTAGCAGTATTGTCATAACTGAAAAAACAGCTGTAGCCACCTTTTACAATGAAAAAAGTAACTTAAATCTTCTTTGGAAAGAGCAAGGGCAGTTTTTCCCTTGTACACTAGATTTTTCTTTGCATAAATGTTTTGTAGATGATCCATTTATAAAGCTTAGCAACCTCCCGCTATCCAACATGCAGATATTAGCAACCTAGCGCTATCCAACATGCAGATATTAGCAACCTCCCGCTATCCAACATGCAGATATTAGCAACCTCCCGCTATCTAACATGCAGATATTAGCAACCTCCCGCTATCTAACATGCAGATATTAGCAACCTCCCGCTATCCAACATGCAGATATTAGCAACCCACCGCTATCCAACATGCAGATATTAGCAACCCCCTCTATCTAACATGCAGATATTAGCAACCCCCCACTATCTAACATGCAGATATTAGCAACCCCCCACTATCCAACAGGCAGATATTAGCAACCCCAGCTATCCAACATGCAGATATTAGCAACCCCCGCTATCTAACATGCAGATATTAGCAACCCCCCGCTATCCAACATGCAGATATTAGCAACCCCCGCTATCCAACATGCAGATATTAGCAACCCTCGCTATCTAACATGCAGATATTAGCAACCTCCCGTTATCTAACATGCAGATATTAGCAACCTCCCGTTATCCAACATGCAGATATTAGCAACCCCCACTATCTAACATGCAGATATTAGCAACCCCCCGCTATCCAACATCCAGATTTTAGCAACCCCCGCTATCCAACATGCAGATATTAGCAACCCCCGCTATCCAACATGCAGATATTAGCAACCCCCAGATATCTAACATGTAGATATTAGCAACCCCCCGTTATCTAACATGCAGATATTAGCAACCCCCGCTATCCAACATGCAGATATTAGCAATAGCAACCCCCGCTATCCAACATGCAGATATTAGCAACCCCCGCTATCCAACATGCAGATATTAGCAACCCCCGCTATCCAACATGCAGATATTAGCAACCCCCGCTATCCAACATGCAGATATTAGCAACCCCCGCTATCCAACATGCAGATATTAGCAACCCCCGCTATCCAACATGCAGATATTAGCAATAGCAACCCCAGATATCTAACATGTAGATATTAGCAACCCCCCGCTATCAAACATGCAGATATTAGCAACCCCCGCTATCTAACATGCAGATATTAGCAACCCCCGCTATCCAACATGCAGATATTAGCAACCCCCAGATATCTAACATGTAGATATTAGCAACCCCCCGCTATCAAACATGCAGATATTAGCAACCCCCGCATATCATAAATTATCAAAAAGAAATCTTTAAAAATATTTCATTGTTCAAAGAAAACATTTTAGCAAATAAAATATCTAAATACAACAGAGATTTAGAAGATTATTCAGACAATGACATCACAGATATTCCTATAGAAATTAACCCTATTGTAGAAAACAATGACAATCTGACACCCTCCTATGCTCATAAAAAAGACAGATCTTTCATATTTGGTAAAAAATAATCATCAAAACACCAAACAAACCTTAGCCTCCACATCCAATAACACAGTACAAAGAAATCAAACAAATCACCATGTATCATACAGACACAAAAACGAATTACCATATAAACAGCAAAATCATACATACAGGAATAGAAACCCAGAAAACAGTTATCATCAGGAGAATTATTATACTGACCCCAAAACACAAGATGAACATTCTTTCAACCACAAGAGAAAAGAATTAAGATCACAAAGAAATTACTCCTCAAATTACACCTATTACAATAATAGAGACCATACTCAAAACAGAGAATATCCTCATAGGAGGAATTACAATGATTCCCATCCACAAACCAGTAACTACTTCTCGTATAGAGACAGATATGACCAAGATCAAAAACGAAATTATATAAGGAATTACCAATACAGACAGTACAATTCACACACAGACAAAGGCCCATATCAAGGCTATTCCAGAAGCAACTACAATAACCAAAGTGACTACCAATCCAATTGGAGAATACCAACTAGAAATAGATTTCAAGCTCTAGAACATGAAAATAATAGGTCACCTGTACCCCATCACACACAACAGGAAGTTTTTTTTAGAGAATGCCCCTCAGGGGGAAGGTACATCAAAAAACATCACACATCATATCCTCCCACAAAGAATCCTAAGAAGCAAAAGAGGATTAAAGGCAGGAGGAATAGAAGACCATCTAGACAACACCCCAAAGAGACAAAAATAACCAACACTGGAGTATTTAACATTAGCAAATACCCTTTAAATCCACTACAAGAATCAGTACTCAATAAAGGCCTATCCTTTGCACCCTCATGTAAATTAAATAAATTTGATACTCTAATAAACATAAACCAATATATTCGAAAGCTCCCTTTAAAAAGATATTTTATCAAAAATCCTGTAGAAAACAAAATCCTCAAAGAAAATGAATCTAGATATAAACATACAAATCTAAAAGCTACTTCCACCTTTTATCCAACAAATGAAAAAAAAGTGAATCTATTAAACTCTTTGAAAAAATGGTAAAACAAGATATTGATAAAATTTATGAAAATAAATACATAAATTGGAACTTGACTCAAAAAGAACTCAAAATTATAAAAGACCTAAAAAACAACCCTGACGTCACCATTAAGCAGGCTGACAAGGGTGGAGGGATTGTGCTTATGGACACAACTTATTATTTAGAAGAGTCCTATAGACTCTTAGAAGACAGAGACATATAAAAAACTCAGATCAAACCCCATAAAAAATCAGATTCAAAAATTGGAGTCACTTCTAAAAGAAGCATCAGAAATAGGATTACTCACTAAAAATGAATTTGACTTTCTGAATATTAAAAACCCCATCACCCCAACTTTTTATATACTTCCCAAAATTCACAAAGACCTCAAAAGACCCCCAGGACGCCCTATTATATCTGGCATAGGATCTCTCACTTCCAATCTCTCTCAGTATGTCGATTTCTTTCTACAAACATATGTCACGCACCTACCCTCATACCTCAAAGATTCTACATAACTATTGAATATTCTAAAAACAATTTCTTGGAAAAATAATTACCTCCTGGTAACATGCGATGTTAATTCGCTATATACAAATATTGATCATAAAAAAGGTTTAGAAGCTACAAATTTTTTTCTGGATAGAGACACAAACCTCAATATAGAACAAAATAAATTTATTTTAAACTGTATACATTTCATACTTCACAATAATTCTTTTTTCTTTAATAAAGATATTTTCTTACAACTAAAAGGGACTGCAATGGGCACAAGGTTCGCCCCCAGCTATGCTAATTTATTTATGGGATACTTTGAAAACAAATACATTATTTCCAGTCCCTGGGGGGCGAACCTTGTGCAGTATTACAGATATATAGACAACCTGTTCCTTATTTGGAAAGGGGAACCAGAATTACTCAAACTATTCATAGAAGATATAAATAGCAATTCATTAGGCCTTAGTTTCACACACGAATCAAGCACTAATAATATCCACTTCCTTGACATAGAAATACAAATAGTAAACAATGAAATCACCACGAAAACTTTTTTCAAAAAAACTGATGCCAATAATTACATTCATAATGACAGTTGTCATCTACTGAAATGGAAAACAAATATTCCGAAAAATCAATACATTAGAATCAGAAAAAACTGCTCAGATATAAATCATTTTACAACACAATCAGAAATACTAACAAAAAGATTTCAAGAAAAGAAATACAACCCACAATTTCTAGAAAAAAAACAAATTGGGAGTCCTTGAAATGAACAGAGATCAAATTTTAAAACCAAAAATAAAAAAAGATTATGTCAACAGAGAGGAAGATCCCCTCTTCATACCCTTCATAACACAATACAATTCCCAACATCAAGAGATTAGAAAAATCTTAAATAAACACTGGCACTACATAAAACAAGACCAGATTATTGGGCACAAACTAAAAAACAGACCAGATATCATTTTTAAAAAAGCTAAAAAATTTAAAAATATTCTTTCCCCAAGCGAATTTAAAAATAAAGAAAGAAACATCCAAGGTACCAAAAACATCTTGAATAAAAAAGTAGAAGGCTTCTTCCCCTGCCCAACTTGCAAATCATGCAAACACAGTACAAAAACTAAATCTTTACAATCAAACAACACGAAACAATATATTAATATTAAAGAAATTATCCGCTGCTCAGACAAAAATGTAATTTATTACATACAATGCTTATGTGGCCATCAATATTTTGGCCAAACTAGTCGAATGCTAAGAGATCGCATTAGAGAACACTTACATCACATTGTGCATAAAGCTACCAATACAATTCTATACAAACACTTTACAGAATGCCATAATGGCAATACTAGAAATATGAAATTTTGGGGTGTTCAGAAAATAATTTTAAACCCTAGAGGGGGAAACATAGAAAATCTACTTCTGAGAAAAGAAGCAGAATATATCCACTCTTTTAAAACTCTACACCCCCACGGACTAAATATGGAATTTGATCTTAATTTTCTCATTTAAAAAAACAGCCAATAACGTCATACTAATCTGTACTATAAATGACAAATTATACACCTATAAATTTTAGGTGAAATAAATTGATCCTCACATATAGAATAAGTAAAAATTCCTCTTTAAATTAATACCTTTCTATACTTGAATATAAGAACCTCCCACATTAACACTCAAAGATATAAATTTAAAGGGAGACCAATATAAGTCCATAAAAATCCAAAAAAAGACTGCTATAAAATGAAAGCAATGGTACATTTACCAAACTGTCCAAAATAATGCATCAAAGAAAAGAATATAAGAATAAAAATATTGTATCAATGAAATTAGACACGCACAACTAATTTTAAAATACGTTTTTTGCAAAAAAACTCTTTAACTCCCAACTATAAGAGGCAACAAATATTTAATTGTTCTAAGATCTACAAGTTTTAAAAAGTTTTTTAAACATTTTTACATTTCAAAAAAATGTCCATTAAAATTATCAAAATATTTTATTATTGTTTCCTATTTTATAAATGTCATATTTTATTTATCAATTTTCCTATGTTCAAGGTAAAACTAAGGTCCTTTTTTCAACATAATTAAACTAATTGCTAAAAACCTATGTAGTTACCAATCAATTTGCTGATTGGCTGATCCAGATTTCAAATTGCTCCAATGAAATCACGCCTACACCTTTAAAAACTCAAGACCAGCACACCTTGGGCATCTTGATAAAGGCTGAAGCCGAAACGCGTAGATTTGCCCCTAGTGTGCACTCCAACAACTCAAGTCTGCATCTGAGACTACCCAGGATTGAACACGAAAAAATCAGTTACCGGTGATTGCTATACACCGAGCACCACAAGACTTAAAGTGGACACTCACCAGACCTGAAGCTCCAGCAAACCTTGAAAAAGGTATACAGCTCCAGCAACTCTTAAGAAAATATTTTTATAACCAACAGGTGGTCTGAAACTCCTGCAAACCTTTCCAAGGTAAACAGTTTCTCTACAGATCAACCATCAATCACTGAAGCTCCAGCAAACCCTGGGAGGGTATATAGTTTCAGCTACAAACAGACACCTACAAAGAGAAGCGTTCAAACACCTCACGCAACCAGAAAAATAGAAACTCCAGCAAATAAATACAAGGTAAACAGTTCCTTAATTAAGTCATACCAACAACTGAAACTCCTGCAAACCAAGTCTTAGATAACAGTTTAAATATACAGAACCAAGTTTTATCAACAACTGAAACTCCTGCAAACCCAGTTTAGGTAAACAGTTTCAGCATCTTTACCATCCAGTAGTTGTTATCTTCATCTACAATTTCGATCTACAAGTTTTAACTACAGCGAAAAATTATTTTATTCACATAAAGGCTTGTCTGTTTCAACCAATCAGACACCTGGAAAAATTATTTCATGCAAACTGTGAGTAATTTTATTTCCAACTAAAAGTCACATTTAAAGTCACATCAAAAGATACTTGCAATTCATCAGATGAACATTTATTTCCACCTCCTACGTTAATTATTTTAACTTAATCTGTTTTTATCATATGCTTTGAACACTATAGCAACTATAGCATGAATTTATTGTGAATTTATTGTCAATTTTAACTTTTGATTAAGGAATTTTAATATATAATATACGCAAGGTAATAGATCTCTTTACCACTTATTATCCTATCAGAATATATTATCTAGTCCAATATTGTTTTGTATGGCAACAATTAAATATTTTGTTTTTTAACCTCTTGTAGTCATATTTTCACTATTTTTCACCCAATTTTCACCTATTTGTTTACCTTATCACAGCGCAATATATATTATGATTGAATTTTGAAACCAATACGAGAAGCTCATTTAAAGGTCACGGTAACACATATTATTTATGTATTGAAATACACACAGCTCCCCTCACTTGTTTTTTACCCCATCAACCCCCGCTATCTAACATGCAGATATTAGCAACCCCCGCTATCCAACATGCAGATATTAGCAACCCCTGCTATCTAACATGTAGATATTAGCAACCCCCCGCTATCTAACATGCAGATATTAGCAACCTCCCGCTATCTAACATGCAGATATTAGCAACCCCCCGCTATCCCACATGCGGATATTAGCAGCCCCCCGCTATCCAACATGCGGATATTAGCAGCCCCCCGCTATCCAATATGCAGATATTAGCAACCACCCGCTCTCTAGCTTGGAGGGGGCGGGGCGCGGCTGAGCTGGTCTATACAAATATCCAGGGCCGGTTAAATTTCCCAGTAAGGCCCTGATTAGCAACCCCCCATTATCCAACATGCAGATATTAGCAAAACCCCCACTATCTAACATGTAGATATTAGCAACCCCCTGCTATCTAACATGCAGATATTAGCAACCCCCCGCTATCTAACATGCAGATATAAGCAACCTCCCGCTATCTAACATGCAGATATTAGCAACCCCCCGCTATCCCACATGCGGATATTAGCAGCCCCCCGCTATCCAATATGCAGATATTAGCAACCACCCGCTATCTAGCTTGGAGGGGGCGGGGCGGGGCTGAGCTGGTCTATACAAATTTCCAGGGCCGGTTTAATTTCCCAGTAAGGCCCTGATTAGCAACCCCCCATTATCCAACATGCAGATATTAGCAAAACCCCCACTATCGAACATGTAGATATTAGCAACCCCCTGCTATCTAACATGCAGATATTAGCAACCCCGCTATCCAACATGCAGATATTAGCAACCCCCCGCTATCTAGCATGTAGATATTAGCACCCCCTGTTATCCAACATGCAGATATTAGCAACTCCCCGCTATCTAACATGTAGATATTAGCAACCCCCCGCTATCCAACATGTAGATATTAACAACCCCCCGCTATCCAACATGTAGATATTAACAACCCCCCGCTATCCAACATTTAGATATTAACAACCCCCCGCTATCCAACATTTAGATATTAGCAACCCCCGCTATCCAACATGCAGATATTAGCAACCCCCCTGCTATCTAACATGTAGATATTAGCACCCCCTGCTATCCAACATGTAGATATTAGCAACCCCCGCTATCTAACATGCAGATATTAAAAACCCCCCGCTATCCAACATGCAGATATTAGCAACCCCCCGCTATCTAACATGCAGATATTAGCAACCCCCCGCTATCTAAGATGCAGATATTAGCACCCCTGCTATCCAACATGCAGATATTAGCAACTCCCCGCTATCTAACATGTAGATATTAACAAACCCCCGCTATCCAACATGTAGATATTAGCAACCCCCGCTATCTAACATGTAGATATTAGCAACCCCCGCTATCTAACATGCAGATATTAGCAACCCCTGCTATCCAACATGCAGATATTAGCAACCTCCCGCTATCTAACATGCAGATATTAGCAACCCCCCGCTATCTAACATGCAGATATTAGCAACCCCCCGCTATCTAACATGCAGATATTAGCAACCCCCCACTATCTAACATGCAGATATTAGCAAACTCCCGCTATCTAACATGCAGATATTAGCAACTCCCCGCTATCCCACATGCGGATATTAGCAACCCCCCGCTATACAACATGCGGATATTAGCAGCCCCCCGCTATCCAATATGCAGATATTAGCAACCACCCGCTATCTAGCTTGGAGGGGGCGGGGCGGGGCTGAGCTGGTCTATACAAATTTCCAGGGCCGGTTTGATTTCCCAGTAAGGCCCTGATTAGCAACCTCCCGTTATCCAACATGTAGATATGCAGATATTAGCAACCCCCCGCTATCTAACATGCAGATATTAGCAACCCCCCGCTATCTAACATGCAGATATTAGCAACCCCCCGCTATCTAACATGCAGATATTAGCAACCCCCCGCTATCTAACATGCAGATATTAGCACCCCCCGCTATCCAACATGCAGATATTAGCAACCCCCCGCTATCCAACATGCAGATATTAGCAACCCCCCGCTATCCAACATGCAGATATTAGCAACCCCCCGCTATCCAACATGCAGATATTAGCAACCCCCCGCTATCTAGCATGTAGATATTAGCAACCCCGCTATCCAACATATAGATATCAGCAACCCCCCCGCTATCTAACATGTAGATATTAGCAAACCCCGCTATCTAACATGCAGATATTAACAACCCCCCGCTATCTAACATGTAGATATGAGCAACCCCCGCTATCCAACATGCAGATATTAGCAACCCCCCCGCTATCTAACATGTAGATATTAGCACCCCCTGCTATCCAACATGCAGATATTAGCAACTCCCCGCTATCTAACATGTAGATATTAACAACCCCCCGCTATCCAACATGTAGATATTAGCAACCCCGCTATCTAACATGCAGATATTAGCAACCCCCCGCTATCCAACATGCGTATATTAGCAACCCCCGCTATCTAACATGCATATATTAGCAACCCCCGCTATCCAACATGCAGATATTAGCAACCCCCCGCTATCTAACATGCAGATATTAGCAACCCCCCGCTATCTAACATGCAAATATTAGCAACCCTCGCTATCTAACATGCAGATATTAGCAACCCCCCCGCTATCTAACATGCAGATATTAGCAATCCCCCGCTATCTAACATGTAGAAATCAGCAACCCCCTGCAATCCAACATGCAGATATTAGTAACCCCCCGCAATCCAACATGCAGATATTAGCAACCCCCGCAATCCAACATGCAGATATTAGCAACGCCCCGCTATCTAAAATGCAGATATTAGCAACCCCCCGCTATCCAACATTCAGATATTAGCAATAGCAACCCCCCACTATCTAACATGCGGATATTAGCAACCCCCTGATATCTAACATGTAGATATTAGCAACCCCCCGATATCTAACATGTAGATATTAGCAACCCCCCGCTATCTAACATGCAGATATTAGCAAATCCCCGCTATCCAACATGCAGATATAAGTAACCCCCCACTATCTAACATGCGGATATTAGCAACCCCCCGCTATCTAACATGCAGATATTAGCAAACTCCCGCTATCTAACATGCAGATATTAGCACCCCCCGCTATCCAACATGCAGATATTAGCAACCCCCCGCTATCCAACATGCAGATATTAGCAACCCCCCGCTATCCAACATGCAGATATTAGCAACCCCCCGCTATCTAGCATGTAGATATTAGCAACCCCCGCTATCCAACATATAGATATCAGCAACCCCCCGCTATCTAACATGTAGATATTAGCAAACCCCGCTATCTAACATGCAGATATTAACAACCCCCCGCTATCTAACATGTAGATATGAGCAACCCCCGCTATCCAACATGCAGATATTAGCAACCCCCCCGCTATCTAACATGTAGATATTAGCACCCCCTGCTATCCAACATGCAGATATTAGCAACTCCCCGCTATCTAACATGTAGATATTAACAACCCCCCGCTATCCAACATGTAGATATTAGCAACCCCGCTATCTAACATGCAGATATTAGCAACCCCCCGCTATCCAACATGCGTATATTAGCAACCCCCGCTATCTAACATGCATATATTAGCAACCCCCGCTATCCAACATGCAGATATTAGCAACCCCCCACTATCTAACATGCAGATATTAGCAACCCCCCGCTATCTAACATGCAAATATTAGCAACCCTCGCTATCTAACATGCAGATATTAGCAACCCCCCCGCTATCTAACATGCAGATATTAGCAATCCCCCGCTATCTAACATGTAGAAATCAGCAACCCCCTGCAATCCAACATGCAGATATTAGTAACCCCCCGCAATCCAACATGCAGATATTAGCAACCCCCGCAATCCAACATGCAGATATTAGCAACGCCCCACTATCTAAAATGCAGATATTAGCAAATCCCCGCTATCCAACATGCAGATAATAAGTAACCCCCCACTATCTAACATGCGGATATTAGCAACCCCCGCTATCCAACATGCAGATATTAGCAACGCCCCACTATCTAAAATGCAGATATTAGCAAATCCCCGCTATCCAACATGCAGATATAAGTAACCCCCCACTATCTAACATGCGGATATTAGCAACCCCCGCTATCCAACATGCAGATATTAGCAACCCCCCACTATCTAACATGCAGATATTAGCAACCCCCCGCTATCTAACATGCAAATATTAGCAACCCTCGCTATCTAACATGCAGATATTAGCAACCCCCCCCGCTATCTAACATGCAGATATTAGCAATCCCCCGCTATCTAACATGTAGAAATGGATAGGGGGTGGAGGTGAGCGCCAAAGTAGGCTGAGGAAGGGAAAGGGGGACAACTATAGCCCACAATGTGGGTCCTCCTACTAGTAGTTATGGAGTGAATGTACAAAAGATATATGCTAAAATGGGTATATAAGTTAAAAATGTATATCAATATTTATTCCACACAATCGGTTAAAAATATCGGTGATCTTCTAAAACATACAGTCAAAACGATATATTACACATTCATAAATAATCATGGATCCATGTTACAATAACGAAATGTAGAAAATGACATAAAATCTGAAAAAATAATAAAAATAAAAGTAAAGAAAAAATGACCTGGTGCACCTAAAAACGTCTGACAATGAATGACCTGAAAGGCCAAGTGTCTTAGTATGGGTGGTACTCTATGGTACAATCCGGATATTGATGAGTGTTCTTATGATTGTATTTATCCAAACAGATAATGGTGTAAAAAAAAAGAAAAAGTGTCTATATTATATATCCTTTCAGAAAAATTCCAAAATAGTGTGTATCCTGTGATTAGAAAAATACAAACTTGAAAGTGTGAAAACAATGTGATCACTGGATATCAAAAAAAGTTGAAAAAAATTTAGAAAAATTGTGAAGAAAATATAAGTAACTTTGCAAAAAATGTGGAAATCCTCAAATTGGTGAAACAAAAAGAAATTAGTCTTTCAAAAGTTAATCAATAAGTGTCCAAAATGATATAGTGAATTCTGTGCAATGAAGTTGTCTCCCAGTTGGATACAATAAAACAAAATAAAATTGTGCAAAAACCTGCACAGAGAACAAACAATACTATAATATATATAAACTGTTCAGTGGATATATCAGTATTATGCTTACTCAAATCAGTCGACGCGTTTCGGCCATATCCTCCTGGCCTTTATCAAGTCTTGATAAAGGCCAGGAGGATATGGCCGAAACGTGTCGACTGATTTGAGTAAGCATAATACTGATATATCCACTGAACAGTTTATATATATTATAGTATTGTTTGTTCTCTGTGCAGGTTTTTGCACAATTTTATTTTGTTTTATTGTATCCAACTGGGAGACAACTTCATTGCACAGAATTCACTATATCATTTTGGACACTTATTGATTAACTTTTGAAAGACTAATTTCTTTTTGTTTCACCAATTTGAGGATTTCCACATTTTTTGCAAAGTTACTTATATTTTCTTCACAATTTTTCTAAATTTTTTTCAACTTTTTTTGATATCCAGTGATCACATTGTTTTCACACTTTCAAGTTTGTATTTTTCTAATCACAGGATACACACTATTTTGGAATTTTTCTGAAAGGATATATAATATAGACACTTTTTCTTTTTTTTTACACCATTATCTGTTTGGATAAATACAATCATAAGAACACTCATCAATATCCGGATTGTACCATAGAGTACCACCCATACTAAGACACTTGGCCTATCAGGTCATTCATTGTCAGACGTTTTTAGGTGCACCAGGTCATTTTTTCTTTACTTTTATTTTTATTATTTTTTCAGATTTTATGTCATTTTCTACATTTCGTTATTGTAACATGGATCCATGATTATTTATGAATGTGTAATATATCGTTTTGACTGTATGTTTTAGAAGATCACCGATATTTTTAACCGATTGTGTGGAATAAATATTTTTAACTATAGAAGATCACCGATATTTTTAACCGATTGTGTGGAATAAATATTGATATACATTTTTAACTTATATACCCATTTTAGCATATATCTTTTGTACATTCACTCCATAACTACTAGTAGGAGGACCCACATTGTGGGCTATAGTTGTCCCCCTTTCCCTTCCTCAGCCTACTTTGGCGCTCACCTCCACCCCCTATCGTTTTCTGTTTACATCGGGTACACTAGGGTATCCGTTGAGGAGAGCTAGAGGTATTCCCAATCCCCTCCCCCCATCTGTCTTCTGCGCAGGATCTACATTCACTCTCTTTAACATGTAGAAATCAGCAAACCCCTGCAATCCAACATGCAGATATTAGTAACCCCCCGCAATCCAACATGCAGATATTAGCAACCCCCGCAATCCAACATGCAGATATTAGCAACGCCCCGCTATCTAAAATGCAGATATTAGCAACCCCCGCTATCCAACATGCAGATATTAGCAATAGCAACCCCCCACTATCTAACATGCGGATATTAGCAACCCCCCGATATCTAACATGTAGATATTAGCAACCCCCCGATATCTAACATGTAGATATTAGCAACCCCCCGCTATCTAACATGCAGATATTAGCAAATCCCCGCTATCCAACATGCAGATATAAGTAACCCCCCACTATCTAACATGCGGATATTAGCAACCCCCCGCTATCTAACATGTAGATATTAACAACCCCCGATATCTAACATGTAGATATTAGCAACCCCCCGCTATCTAACATGCAGATATTAGCAACCCCCCGCTATCTAACATGCAGATATTAGTAACCCCCCGCTATCTAACATGCAGATATTAGTAACCCCCCGCTATCTAACATGCAGATATTAGCAACCCCCCGCTATCTAACATGCAGATATTAGCAACCCCCCGCTATCCAACATGCAGATATTAGCTACCCCCCGCTATCCAACATGCAGTTATTAGCAATAGCAACCCCCCCGCTATCTAACATGCAGATATTAGTAATCCCCCGCTATCTAACATGCAGATATTAGTAACCCCCCGCTATCAAAAATGCAGATATTAGCAACCCCCCGCTATCAAACATGCAGATATTAGCAACCCCCCACTATCTAACATGCAGATATTAGCAACCCCCCGCTATCGAACATGCAGATATTAGTAACCTCCCGCTATCAAACATGCAGATATTAGCAACCCCCACTATCTAACATGCAGATATTGGTAATCCCCCGCTATCTAACATGCAGATATTAGTAACCCCCCGCTATCTAACATGCAGATATTAGCAGCCCCCTGCTATCTAACATGCAGATATTAGCAACCCCCCACTATCCAACATGCAGATATAAGTAACCCCCCACTATCTAACATGCAGATATTAGTAACCCCCCGCTATCTAACATGCAGATATTAGTAACCCCCCGCTATCTAACATGCAGATATTAGTAACCCCCCGCTATCTAACATGCAGATATTAGCAACCCCCCGCTATCCAACATACAGATATTAGCAACCCCCCGCTATCCAACATGCAGATATTAGCTACCCCCCGCTATCCAACATGCAGTTATTAGCAATAGCAACCCCCCGCTATCTAACATGCAGATATTAGCAACCCCCGCTATCTAACATGCAGATATTAGCAACCCCCCCGCTATCCAACATGCGTATATTAGCAACCCCCGCTATCTAACATGCATATATTAGCAACCCCCCCGCTATCTAACATGCAGATATTAGTAACCCCCGCTATCTAACATGCAGATATTAGTAACCCCCCACTATCTAACATGCAGATATTAGCAACCCCCTGCTGTCTAACATGCAGATATTAGCAACCCCCCGCTATCCAACATGCAGATATTAGCAACCCCCCGCTATCCAACATGCAGATATTAGCAACCCCCCGCTATCCAACATGCAGATATTAGCAACCCCCCGCTATCTAGCATGTAGATATTAGCAACCCCCGCTATCCAACATATAGATATCAGCAACCCCCCGCTATCTAACATGTAGATATTAGCAAACCCCGCTATCTAACATGCAGATATTAACAACCCCCCGCTATCTAACATGTAGATATGAGCAACCCCCGCTATCCAACATGCAGATATTAGCAACCCCCCCGCTATCTAACATGTAGATATTAGCACCCCCTGCTATCCAACATGCAGATATTAGCAACTCCCCGCTATCTAACATGTAGATATTAACAACCCCCCGCTATCCAACATGTAGATATTAGCAACCCCGCTATCTAACATGCAGATATTAGCAACCCCCCGCTATCCAACATGCGTATATTAGCAACCCCCGCTATCTAACATGCATATATTAGCAACCCCCGCTATCCAACATGCAGATATTAGCAACCCCCCACTATCTAACATGCAGATATTAGCAACCCCCCCGCTATCTAACATGCAAATATTAGCAACCCTCGCTATCTAACATGCAGATATTAGCAACCCCCCCGCTATCTAACATGCAGATATTAGCAATCCCCCGCTATCTAACATGTAGAAATCAGCAACCCCCTGCAATCCAACATGCAGATATTAGTAACCCCCCGCAATCCAACATGCAGATATTAGCAACGCCCCGCTATCTAAAATGCAGATATTAGCAACCCCCCGCTATCCAACATGCAGATATTAGCAATAGCAACCCCCCACTATCTAACATGCGGATATTAGCAACCCCCTGATATCTAACATGTAGATATTAGCAACCCCCCGATATCTAACATGTAGATATTAGCAACCCCCCGCTATCTAACATGCAGATATTAGCAAATCCCCGCTATCCAACATGCAGATATAAGTAACCCCCCACTATCTAACATGCGGATATTAGCAACCCCCCGCTATCTAACATGCAGATATTAGCAAACTCCCGCTATCTAACATGCAGATATTAGCACCCCCCGCTATCCAACATGCAGATATTAGCAACCCCCCGCTATCCAACATGCAGATATTAGCAACCCCCCGCTATCCAACATGCAGATATTAGCAACCCCCCGCTATCTAGCATGTAGATATTAGCAACCCCCGCTATCCAACATATAGATATCAGCAACCCCCCGCTATCTAACATGTAGATATTAGCAAACCCCGCTATCTAACATGCAGATATTAACAACCTCCCGCTATCTAACATGTAGATATGAGCAACCCCCGCTATCCAACATGCAGATATTAGCAACCCCCCCGCTATCTAACATGTAGATATTAGCAACTCCCCGCTATCTAACATGTAGATATTAACAACCCCCCGCTATCCAACATGTAGATATTAGCAACCCCGCTATCTAACATGCAGATATTAGCAACCCCCCCGCTATCCAACATGCGTATATTAGCAACCCCCGCTATCTAACATGCATATATTAGCAACCCCCGCTATCCAACATGCAGATATTAGCAACCCCCCACTATCTAACATGCAGATATTAGCAACCCCCCGCTATCTAACATGCAAATATTAGCAACCCTCGCTATCTAACATGCAGATATTAGCAACCCCCCCGCTATCTAACATGCAGATATTAGCAATCCCCCGCTATCTAACATGTAGAAATCAGCAACCCCCTGCAATCCAACATGCAGATATTAGTAACCCCCCGCAATCCAACATGCAGATATTAGCAACCCCCGCAATCCAACATGCAGATATTAGCAACGCCCCACTATCTAAAATGCAGATATTAGCAAATCCCCGCTATCCAACATGCAGATATAAGTAACCCCCCACTATCTAACATGCGGATATTAGCAACCCCCCGCTATCTAACATGTAGATATTAACAACCCCCAATATCTAACATGTAGATATTAGCAACCCCCCGCTATCTAACATGCAGATATTAGCAACCCCCCGCTATCTAACATGCAGATATTAGTAACCCCCCGCTATCTAACATGCAGATATTAGTAACCCCCCGCTATCTAACATGCAGATATTAGTAACCCCCCGCTATTTAACATGCAGATATTAGCAACCCCCCGCTATCCAACATGCAGATATTAGCTACCCCCCGCTATCCAACATGCAGTTATTAGCAATAGCAACCCCCCCGCTATCTAACATGCAGATATTAGTAATCCCCCGCTATCTAACATGCAGATATTAGTAACCCCCCGCTATCAAACATGCAGATATTAGCAACCCCCCGCTATCAAACATGCAGATATTAGCAACCCCCCACTATCTAACATGCAGATATTAGCAACCCCCCGCTATCGAACATGCAGATATTAGTAACCTCCCACTATCAAACATGCAGATATTAGCAACCCCCACTATCTAACATGCAGATATTGGTAATCCCCCGCTATCTAACATGCAGATATTAGTAACCCCCCGCTATCTAACATGCAGATATTAGCAGCCCCCCGCTATCTAACATGCAGATATTAGCAACCCCCCGCTATCCAACATGCAGATATAAGTAACCCCCCACTATCTAACATGCAGATATTAGTAACCCCCCGCTATCTAACATGCAGATATTAGTAACCCCCCGCTATCTAACATGCAGATATTAGCAACCCCCCGCTATACAACATGCAGATATTAGCTACCCCCCGCTATCCAACATACAGTTATTAGCAATAGCAACCCCCCGCTATCTAACATGCAGATATTAGTAACCCCCGCTATCTAACATGCAGATATTAGTAACCCCCCGCTATCTAACATGCAGATATTAGTAACCCCCCCGCTATCTAACATGCAGATATTAGTAACCCCCGCTATCTAACATGCAGATATTAGTAACCCCCCGCTATCTAACATGCAGATATTAGCAACCCCCTGCTGTCTAACATGCAGATATTAGCAACCCCCTGCTGTCTAACATGTAGGTATTAGCAACCCCCGCTATCTAACATGCAGATATTAGCAACCCCCCGCTATCCAACATGCAGTTATTAGCAATAGCAACCCCCCGCTATCTATCATGCGGATATTGGTAACCCCCCGCTATCTAGCATGCAGATATTAGCAACCCCCCCACTATCTAACATGCAGATATTAGTAACCACCCGCTATCTAACATGCAGATATTAGCAACCCCCCCACTATCTAACATGCGGATATTGGTAACCCCCCCGCTATCTAACATGCAGATATTAGCTACCCCCCACTATCCAACATGCAGTTATTAGCAATAGCAACCCCCCCGCTATCTAACATGCGGATATTAGTAAACCCCCGCTATTTAACATGCAGATATTAGTAACCCCCCGCTATCTAACATGCAGATATTAGTAACCCCCGCTATCTAACATGCAGATATTAGCAACCCCCCCACTATCTAACATGCGGATATTGGTAACCCCCCGCTATCTAACATGCAGATATTAGCAACCCCCCCACCCCGCTATCTAACATGCAGATATTAGCAACCCTAGACTACCACTTCTTAAACAGAGATCAAAAAACTTTGGACTTGTAATATATGGGCAAAATAGAAGCAACATTGATTAAGCTTCATCAATGTTAATACACAATAGTGCAAATAATTTTGAGCACCACTTTTAATATACCTCATTATTAGACATGTGCGTTTTGTTTAGTTCAGAATCGAAATTTGGACGAATTTGTCAAATTCAGAGCTTTGGATCGATTCTAATTTCCGAATTACTGTAGCACCGAAACTAACGAATAAATCCGAATTAGCTCGGATTTATTTCTTACATTCGGATGGCCATTGACTAATCACAATTACACTAGTATTGTACAGTATATAAGGTTATATCACCTAATATTACAGTACATAATACTCGTCTAATAAACTGCATATCCCACCTAACACATACCGAACAAATTAACGAATCGATTCCGAACCGAATACATCACAATACTTCCAAATTTATTCAAATCTGAATGAATTCAAAACGAATGCATTCAAATGTATCCGAATTCGAATCGATCAGAAAATGAAATTCGAAAACATCCGAATCGATCCAAAACGAAACAAATTTTTCCGCCACGCACAAGTCTACATTATGTTTAAAATATTTATGTCCTTTACAAAATAGGTAGGATGAAATCTAGACTATTGTTCTATTACCCCTTTCACCTATCATCTGTGTCTATCTGTCTGTCTATCTATTTATCTATCTTTATCTATCTATCTATAGATCTAGCTATCATCTATCTATCCATCATCTATCCTCCCATCCATTTATTGTCTATCTATGTGTCTATCTATCCATACATCCCTCCATCCATTGTCTATCTTTCTATCGATCTACCCATCCATTTATTGCCTTTCCATTCATTATCTATCTATAAATCTAATCTATATATCTATCATCTAGCAATCTATAATCTATCTATCCATCATTTATCCTCCCAACCATGTATTGCCTATCCATTTATCATTGTCTGTCTATCTATCTATCTATCTATCCATCTCTCTATCTATTCATCCATTGTTTAGCTAATGTATTATCTATACATCCATCCATTGTCTATCCATCCATTGTCTATCTAGCAATCTATCTATCTACCATCTGTCTCTCTATCTATCCATCCATTGTCTATTTATCCATCCATGTAAAATATAATGTATAATCTATACATTCATCCATCATCCATCTATCATCTATCTATCCATCCATTGTCTATCTATCATCTATCCATGAAGCCATCCATTGTCTATCTATCCTTATCTATTGTCTATCTACAGGGAGTGCAGAATTATTAGGTAAATGAGTATTTTGACCACATCATCCTCTTTATGCATGTTGTCTTACTCCAAGCTGTATAGGCTCGAAAGCCTACTACCAATTAAGCATATTAGGTGATGTGCATCTCTGTAATGAGAAGGGGTGTGGTCTAATGACATCAACACCCTATATCAGGTGTGCATTATTATTAGGCAACTTAATTTCCTTTGGCAAAATGGGTCAAAAGAAGGACTTGACAGGCTCAGAAAAGTAAAAAATAGTGAGATATCTTGCAGAGGGATGCAGCACTCTTAAAATTGCAAAGCTTCTGAAGCGTGATCATCGAACAATCAAGCGTTTCATTCAAAATAGTCAACAGGGTCGCAAGAAGCGTGTGGAAAAACCAAGGCGCAAAATAACTGTCCATGAACTGAGAAAAGTCAAGCGTGCAGCTGCCAAGATGCCACTTGCCACCAGTTTGGCCATATTTCAGAGCTGCAACATCACTGGAGTGCCCAAAAGCACAAGGTGTGCAATACTCAGAGACATGGCCAAGGTAAGAAAGGCTGAAAGACGACCACCACTGAACAAGACACACAAGCTGAAACGTCAAGACTGGGCCAAGAAATATCTCAAGACTGATTTTTCTAAGGTTTTATGGACTGATGAAATGAGAGTGAGTCTTGATGGGCCAGATGGATGGGCCCGTGGCTGGATTGGTAAAGGGCAGAGAGCTCCAGTCCGACTCAGACGCCAACAAGGTGGAGGTGGAGTACTGGTTTGGGCTGGTATCATCAAAGATGAGCTTGTGGGGCCTTTTCGGGTTGAGGATGGAGTCAAGCTCAACTCCCAGTCCTACTGCCAGTTTCTGGAAGACACCTTCTTCAAGCAGTGGTACAGGAAGAAGTCTGCATCCTTCAAGAAAAACATGATTTTCATGCAGGACAATGCTCCATCACACGCGTCCAAGTACTCCACAGCGTGGCTGGCAAGAAAGGGTATAAAAGAAGAAAATCTAATGATATGGCCTCCTTGTTCACCTGATCTGAACCCCATTGAGAACCTGTGGTCCATCATCAAATGTGAGATTTACAAGGAGGGAAAACAGTACACCTCTCTGAACAGTGTCTGGGAGGCTGTGGTTGCTGCTGCACGCAATGTTGATGGTGAACAGATCAAAACACTGACAGAATCCATGGATGGCAGGCTTTTGAGTGTCTTTGCAAAGAAAGGTGGCTATATTGGTCACTGATTTGTTTTTGTTTTGTTTTTGAATGTCAGAAATTTATATTTGTGAATGTTGAGATGTTATATTGGTTTCACTGGTAAAAATAAATAATTGAAATGGGTATATATTTGTTTTTTGTTAAGTTGCCTAATAATTATGCACAGTAATAGTCACCTGCACACACAGATATCCCCCTAAAATAGCTATAACTAAAAACAAACTAAAAACTACTTCCAAAACTATTCAGCTTTGATATTAATGAGTTTTTTGGGTTCATTGAGAACATGGTTGTTGTTCAATAATAAAACTAATCCTCAAAAATACAACTTGCCTAATAATTCTGCACTCCCTGTATCTATCTATCTATCCATCCATTCATTTTCTTTCACTCTACATGTTTATCTATCCATCCATCCATTGTCTGTCTGTCTATCTACCTGTCTATCCATCCATCCGAAATATAATGTATAGACACATTGCATATTTTCATTGTGTTGTATTTTACACATCTCATTCTTCCTTTACTCTCTGCTTGCAATCTGCAGAATTCTTTCAGTCCTATAAATAAAGTGATTTTATAGATATTTGTTCAGTCATATAAAAAGCAGCAGGATAGCTGCAGAAAGCAAGTTTAATTATTTTTAAGTAAAATGAATTAAACCCTATAAACAAAAGTACGTTAATATATAAATTAGATTAGAAACTCCTCACAATTACAGAACGGCAAACATTTTAGTTGACATTTTCCCTTAGAAAAAAATAAAGATTTGATGTATAAATTTTACAACCAGGGGTTTGCTTTTTCTTTGCAGAGTTCTTTATTCCTCTGAGTAAAAATGTATTTGCTTCCAGCAGATGGCAAAATATAATTGAAAATATAAAGTACACAATTTATTTATTTAATTGGGTTCAGTCTGGGCTTCTCTGTCTGTTGGGAGTCGACCCTTTCAGTAATTCACACTGAAGGGAAATAACGAAAAAATAAAGTACATGAATAAGTGAAGTGGGAGTATAGCTAAATATGTACAGCTTTAACACTTTGTCAGCCAAGAGCAATGTTGTTTAAAAAGTTGAAAATGAAAAAAAGGATATAGAAAATATGCTAGGGACACACAAAAGCGGTTACTTAGATACAGTAGTCCATTACAGGACATGATAGATAAAATGTCCCTTTAAAGGGACATTAAACACTAAATAAATGCTAGATAGAATGATTCATTCAAAGAAAAGATTAGTCTGAGAATAACGTGTAGATTTAATTTTTAGAGGCTCATTAGTTGTTTAAATATTGACAAAATAAGTGTAAAGATTTAATGTCTATAAAACAATGGGAGCTGCCATGTTGTAACTTAGGTTACCTTCTCTGCTGTGGCCTATTAGGGACAGTTATACATAGGTCACTAGAGTGTGCAGCCAATGGGTGTGTGGAAAATAAGTGCACTTCCATTTATAACAGGAACTGAAAAGTTCACAACTTCAGAATATAATTACAGGAAAAGGGGACAAAATTAATAATGAAAGTATATTGCAGAGGGTTTTTTATATATACGATTTATCATTTTATGTTATCAACCCCCAACTGTCCTGATCAGTCATCATTTTAGGGGTCTGTCCTGCTGTCCTGGGAAGATTCACATCTGTCCCGCATTGCCCCATACATTTTAAATATATATATATATATATATTTTATTTTTATTTATTTAAAAAAAAAATCTATTAGTCCCATACATGGTCATGTGACCAAATGGTACCAATACACAGTCAGTGGTTTTTGGTGCATGTGACTGCATGCACCGTGTTGACTCGTCTTTGAGCTCAGGCATAAGAAGGCAGCGACCGTGCTGGGGTGTTGTCTCAAGGATTAACTTGGAAGTTCTGACTAGTCACCTCAGGAGCCTCATTGTGTCTACTTACTAGTGGAGTGTGGCAATGTGCGTGACTCTCTGAGGACGGTGGTCAGGACTACTCTGGCCACGGGTAAGATCTGAGAGAAGTTCAGACTCAGAGTTGAATCATCAACATTGCTAGAGATTTATCTCCCCTTTAATCCCAGGCTGTATTGCTTTACAGTTGTGCAATGTGTTTTGCAACATACTCCTAGCCATATCCCCGGCAGTGTGAGGAATGACCGCACCCAGTCTTCATTATTATGTCATAAAAAGCAGGCATTTCTTCTAATGTTAGAGAGGCGGTCTTACTACCCAGGCAGGAGGGTGATGAGACAAGTGGCAGGCTGATATCAAACCGTTGCTACAACTAAAAGTAGAAAAAAGTCAGATCACTGTGTGTAGCCGAGGGCGCTGCGGTGGTGGGGGGCGGTGCAGGGAGGGGCAGCGGTGTGGGATGGGGAGGGTGCCGGCGCAGCAACAGCAAACAATCACATTTTCAAGCCACGAGTATCTTTCTAAAAGACCTTTATTTTCTTAGGCAGGGTCCATAAGTATAACAAAAAACAACAACATTTCAACGTAGGAAGCCAGTGCCGATAACTCCAGCACTCAATCTCTCCGTGGCCGGTAAACCGGAAGTAAAATCAAAGGGCGCCCAATAAAAGTAACCTCTCCTGGAGAGCCGTAACAATGTAACAGGTGAACCAGTCCGTAAGGCATTAATCTCAGGATAAAAAGATGTAGGCGCTGCAAACAAGTGCTGTGCAAATATCCATGTTTAATGTGAAAAAAGCAAAAAAAATGCAAACAAAATCACAAACAAAAATGCATGGATGATATCCGTGAAAATGAATTTACAAACAAGCAGGTGTAATGGACAGAGGCAAGTGTCTGATGCGTAAAGGCGCTTACTCATAGACTAGAGTAGAGTAAGCACCTGTAGGGGGCGCAAAACGCATCAGACACTTGCCTCTGTCCATTACACCTGCTTGTCTGTAAGTTCATTTTTTTCACGGATATCATCAATGCATTTTTGTTTGTGATTTTGTTTGCATTTTTCACAATAAACATGGATATTTGCTTTATAGTGATCGCCATTCCACGATTGCAGGTGTTAGTTTTTTTCTAACACTTTCTCTCCATTAATGTCTATGGGGGAAAGCGTGCATGAGCACGTCAAGTCAGGCCTTGGCTTTTGTGCGGTATGGAAAGTGCGATGCCGCAATTTTTTTTGCGTTATTTACCCATCCAGTTTAGTGCAAAACTTTTAATCTCTGTGATTGTTTCCTTTATTGAAAAGCATAACTAGGTGGGCTCAGAAGCAGCAACGCACTACTGGGAATTGACTGATGATTGGTGGCGGCACATATGTGCCTCTTGTCATTGGTTTACTAAATATGTTCAGCTAGCTCCCAGTAGTGCATGTTGCTTCTTCAACAGAGGATACCTAGAGAATGAAGCAAATTTGATAATGGTCTGTTCTTTCTTAATGAGGGAAGGAAAAAATTGTGTGTCATGTCCCATTAATGATTTTTAACATAAAAACATGATTAAATTCTGTGGGAATTTTTGTAGTTTTTCTAAAAGGTTGTGGTCGACCCACAAATCTTTATTCTATCTTCAAACAAACGTTAAAATTCCACAGACAAATTGAGTGTGTTACGATTTTTAGTAAACCTTTTTTTACTATCCACTTGTAATACCCGATTCTGCACTATTCTTTGTGCAAGGTCGTGCCAAGGTTAATTGACCCACGCTTCATGGTTGCGCTCCACTTGTAGTCTAGCTCTATCTTTTCTTAAAATTGCTAAAAGGACATTCAAATTGTATCCCCTTTAATGTGTTCCCAAACATGGGCATTCACAGGGGGGCAAGTGGGAGTAGATGCGCCCCCCTGAATTTTTCTCACCAGGAAAAAAAAGACAACTGAATGTCTGTGTTTTTTCTTTTAATTTCCCTGAATGTAGCTCTGTTGTAGAGGAAGAAGCACAGTATTCTGTGAGGTACAAAGCATTCTGGCATTTATAGTTCACTATTTCCCTCTCAGTATTGTGCTACTGAAGTTCTGGAGTCTAATTCCCAGCATGCATTGTACAGTGGTGGGTAGTGAGTTTCATGAAAGACAGAATGTCCACTCCCGCCACCTTTTTAACAGCAGCAAAGAGTAATACCGGTATATCTCATTAATTGTAATGTGCTCTCGGAGTTAAAACTTTCTGCGCAGAGTACTCCTACTCACATACGGGAATAGTTTGTTAAATGTTTTGCCAATAGCACAAATAGAGGAAACTTTATTTTGCATAATTTAGGTAATGTACTGTTGGAGGTTTTATGTTTTATATGGATATATTAAATTATGTTGGTTCTTTTGTGTTTAATTTTGATTATTTTTTTCTTCTTTATAACTGTATAATGCAGCAGATCAAATAACAAAGCACTAAGTAATAAATAAAACTATACTTTCATTTATAAACAAGGAGTCTGGATAAAGACATCCATTTTTTTTTACACCCCCCCCACCAAAAAAAAGAAGTGTAAAAGTGTATTAAAGTTTAGCATATAGTGTCTCCAAAACTTATAGTGTACTACTAAACTACAACTGGTAGCATCCTGGGATAATTTCCAACCCCTATATATATATATATATATATATATATATATATATATATATATATATATATATATATACTGTATATATATATATATATATATACTGTATATATATATATATGTGTGTGTATGTGTGTTTATTGTCTGGGCACATTTCACTTTATTGCCCCCCCTTGTAAAAAGACGACCATGTTCCCAAAGGTCAATTTTATCTGGCAAAGTGTATTTTATTGTTTGCAAGCCACTACTTTACTTTTAGTTTCCCATCGGAACTAGCTGCTTTTGCCTGTAGAAACCACCACCTACACAGAAAATATAAATAACAAATGTATTATCTGTAGAAAAGCTATGTAATCAGAAGGCAATAGCACTAATTAATCTCCAAGTGGGGTGTAGGGGTTAGAGAAACAAAAAAATTTGAATGTAAAATAACTGTTTCTGCCGAGCTATAATTAGCAATTTATGGCCAGATTATGAGTAGCGCAATAATACGGTCAAGCAATATCGGGTTTATTGCTGGCTTTTGTCCCTTTAATGTTCTCTTTATAATACCACATACAACATTATATTCCACACTATAAGTAACAAATGTTGTATTACCATCATTTTTTTGAAAAGTTTTTACATAAGGTTTTAACATTTCTTTGTGTTCTAATTCTATCTAATTCACCCTTTACCTTCTTAAGGTTTTTTTTTCTGTTGATTCCAAATCATGTTGTTTATAGCAGTGTTTGTCAACCCTAGTCCTCAATTACCCCTAACAGGCCAGATTTTCATGATATCTGAACTAGAGCACAGGAAGTGAAATAATCAGCTAATCAGTAACCATGGTTACTAACCCACTCTCAACCATCAGCTGAATATCTCATTTGTGCTCTAGTTAAGATATAATGAAAATCTGGACTCTTAGGGCTACTTGAGGACTGGCGTTGAGGAAAAACTGGTTTATAGGACTTTCTAGTGCACTGGTTTTCAAACCTGTTCTCAGGCCTCCCTAGCAAGCCAGGTTTTCAGGATTAGCTTGGGTGAGAGCAGGTGAAATAACCATGGTTACTAATCAGCCGATTATTTCACCTGTGCTCCAGTTCAGATATCCTCAAAATCTGGCCTATTAGGGAGGTCTGAGGACAAGTTTGAAAACTTGTGCTCTTGTGTATCTCAGAGAACAAGTAAGGGTAAATACTTTTATAAAGTTGCACGATAAATAGCATAAGACCAAGGACTGCGTATAAATATCTAATATGTATACATGAATATATATTTTTATTTAAGATTGGAGCTGCTGAATTAGCACCAGAGTTGCCAGTTGTCCAGTATTAAACCGGACAGTCCAGTATTTTAGCAGGTTGTCCAGTAAAATCTTCTAAAAAATACTGGCACTTAAATGTCTATTTTTTTTTTTTAACTCTGTGTGTCATCTAAATGTAAAAGGCTTCCTATGTCTCTATGGAGCAGACAAAGTGGGAGGGGCAGTCAAGGGGATCAAATCACTTCTGTTTACGTGTGTAACTAGCAGCTAACGAGGTAAAGCTATTAAGTTGTATGTTACTGGCAGCAAAGAGTTAAAATGACTGCTCAGTTGTGAAAAATATACATGTAGGACGCATTGTGTGACTTCTACCTACCATCATGCCCAGTCACTGACAGATTGTCCAGTATTTTTTAGGGAGCAGCTGGCAACCCTAATTAGTGCATATTTTAGAAGTATTGTAATATGTAGTGATACTTTATATTTATATCTGTAACGCAAATGCCAGGACCTGAGTTTTGTAACGCAGCCCATAGAAGTTTACTAGGTGAGGGATTTTGCTCAGCTACACCATCCAACCTCCAGTTGTTAGTGCACCTACGACTTTCATTCATGCACTAACATTTTACTTTCGACCAGTAAAATGTGTAGGCTAAGGGAAGGGGTCCCCGCAATACCTTAGGGCAGTTAAGGTTAGATTACCAATTAGGGTAATGGAAAGCACATAACAGAGGTAATTCTTACCCCTGCTTCACTCAGAGTCTTCTTAAATCTTTTTGGAGTGAAGTTGCCTTTGGATACTGGGTCCCAAGTCAGGTCTGAGCCCACAAATCATATGAAAAAATAACAAACTCTTGATACTAGAGCACCTCTGAAATCTTCAACCTCTCTCCTCAGAGGCCAAGAACAAAACTGGAGAGGGAGAGGACGTGGGAGGGACTAAAGCTCTGTGAGGGTACTTGGCCTCCTCCTGATATGCTGGAATATATCCCACATGTTATGAAGCTATGTGCTCCACTTTTAATCAAGGCCTATGAGTTAAATTTCTCTTTAACATTTGAATATTGCATTTTAATTCAGTTTACTTAGATTTAAATATATCAGTGACAACATTTGAATGCTAATTGTCAAATGTTTCATTTGATATTTTAATGCTATTTTTGATAAAACAAACATTTCTTTAACCCCTTAACGACTGAGGACGTGCAGGGTACGTCCTCAGAAAAAAGGCAGTTAATGCCTGAGAACGTACCCTGCACGTCCTCAGTGTGGAAAGCAGCTGGAAGCGATCCTGCTCGCTTCCAGCTGCTTTCCGGTTATTGCAGTGATGCCTCGATATGGAGGCATCCTGCAATAACCTTTTTAAGTAATCCGGTGCAGAGAGAGCCACTCTGTGGCCCTCTCTGCACCGGAGATCGGTGGCTACCTGCGTTGGTGGGTGGGAGCCGGACCGGGAGGCGGGTGGCGGCCATCGATGGCCCTGTGGAAGTGAAGGGGGGCGGGATCGTGGGCGGGGGTGGCTGGGGGCGCGAACGGGCGCGCGCGCGTGCACGGGAGGGTGGGGGGCGGGCGCGTGCACGGGGAGGGAGCGGGTGGGAACCGCTACACTGCAGAAAATCTGCAAATAAAAAAGATTAAATAATCGAAAAATTAAATAATCAGCAAAGTGGTGGGGGTTTGTCTGTGGGTGGGGGCCTGTTTTGAAGCTACACTACAGAAAAAAAAAAAAACAAAGAGAAAAAAAAACACTTTTTATTGTAAACTGGGTACTGGCAGACAGCTGCCAGTACCCAAGATGGCCCCCAATAAGGCAGAGGGGAGGGTTAGAGAGCGGTTTTGGGGGGGATCAGGGCGGGTGGGGGCTAAGGGGGGGATTCTACACAGTAGCATATGTAAATATGCTAAAAAAAAATTCATTTTTTTTTTAAAACCCTTTTATTTTAGTACTGGCAGACTTTCTGCCAGTACTTAAGATGGCGGGGACAATTGTGGGGTGGGGGAGGGAAGGGAGCTGTTTGGGAGGGATCAGGGGGTGGGATGTGTCAGATGGGAGGCTGATCTCTACACTAAAGCTAAAATTAACCCTGCAAGCTCACTACAAACTCCCTAATTAACCCTTTCACTGCTAGCCATAATACACGTGTGAGGCGCAACAGGATTTAGTGGCCTTCTAATTACCAGAAAGCAACGCCAAAGTCATATATGTCTGCTATTTCTGAACAAAGGGGATCCCAGACAAGCATTTACAACCATTTGTGCCATAATTGCACAAGCTGTTTGTAAATGATTTCAGTGAGAAACCTAAAATTGTGAAAAATGTTACGTTTTTTTTAATTTGATCGCATTTGGCGGTGAAATGGTGGCATGAAATATACAAAAATGTGCCTAGATCAATACTTGGGGTTGTCTACTACACTACACTAAAGCTAAAATTAACCCTACAAGCTCCCTAAAAGCTCCCTAATTAACCCCTTAACTGCTGGGCATGATACACTTGTGGTGCGCAGTGGCATTTAGCGGCCTTCTAATTACCAAAAAGCAACGCCAAAGCCATATATGTGTGCTATTTCTGAACAAAGGGGATCCCAGAGAAGAATTTACAACCATTTATGCCATAATTGCACAATTTGTTTGTAAATAATTTCAGTGAGAAACCTAAAGTTTGTGAAAAAATTTGTGAAAAAGTGAACAATTTTTTGTATTTGATCGCATTTGGCGGTGAAATGGTGGCATGAAATATACCAAAATTGGCCTAGATCAATACTTTGGGATGTCTACTAAAAAAAAATATATAAATGTCAAGGGATATTCAGGTATTCCTGAAAGATATCAGTGTTCTAATATAACTAGCGCTAATTTTGGAAAAAAATGGTTTGGAAATAGCAAAGTGCTACTTGTATTTATGGCCCTATAACTTGCAAAAAAAGCAAAGAACATGTAAACATTGGGTATTTCTAAACTCAGGACAAAATTTAGAAACTATTTAGCATGGGTGTTTTTTGGTGGTTTTAGATATGTAACAGATTTTGGGGGTCAAAGTTAGAAAAAGTGTGTTTTTTTCCATTTTTCCTCATATTTGATCATTTTTTTTATAGTAAATTATAAGATATGATGAAAATAATGGTATCTTTAGAAAGTCCATTTAATGGCGAGAAAAACGGTATATAATATGTGTGGGTACAGTAAATGAGTAAGAAGAAAATTACAGCTAAACACAAACACCGCAAAAATGTAAAAATAGCCTTGGTCCCAAACGGACAGAAAATGGAAAAGTGCTCTGGTCACTAAGGGGTTAAAGAAATTGAATGCTTAGTAAATCTTCAGCATTCCCTCTGAAAGACCAAATGGGGCCATTGGTTGTTATTTTTAATAAATGAGCTGGAACATTTAGCCAAGCAATCTTTCCACTTCAGAGTATGTAGACAAATAATCTTAAAGGTAGACAGATGGATGGCACAATTATATAAAGACAGTGATGCTTAAAGGGACATGAAACACAATTTTATTATAATATATGTAGAAAGTTAAGCGATGAGGGAAATTATAATAAATAAACCAAAAAGCCCCTTATTCCGACTATCTAATAATTTAAACGTAATATCCAGTGTAATATTGTGTGCAACCACACATACATATTACAATAAGCATAAAACATAATTTATGTAAGAACTTACCTGATAAATTCATTTCTTTCATATTAACAAGAGTCCATGAGCTAGTGACGTATGGGATATACATTCCTACCAGGAGGGGCAAAGTTTCCCAAACCTTAAAATGCCTATAAATACACCCCTCACCACACCCACAAATCAGTTTAACGAATAGCCAAGAAGTGGGGTGATAAGAAAAAAAGTGCGAAGCATATAAAATAAGGAATTGGAATAATTGTGCTTTATACAAAAAAATCATAACCACCACAAAAAAGGGTGGGCCTCATGGACTCTTGTTAATATGAAAGAAATGAATTTATCAGGTAAGTTCTTACATAAATTATGTTTTCTTTCATGTAATTAACAAGAGTCCATGAGCTAGTGACGTATGGGATAATGACTACCCAAGATGTGGATCTTTCCACACAAGAGTCACTAGAGAGGGAGGGATAAAATAAAGACAGCCAATTCCTGCTGAAAATAATCCACACCCAAAATAAAGTTTAACAAAAAACATAAGCAGAAGATTCAAACTGAAACCGCTGCCTGAAGAACTTTTCTACCAAAAACTGCTTCAGAAGAAGAAAATACATCAAAATGGTAGAATTTAGTAAAAGTATGCAAAGAGGACCAAGTTGCTGCTTTGCAGATCTGGTCAACCGAAGCTTCATTCCTAAACGCCCAGGAAGTAGATACTGACCTAGTAGAATGAGCTGTAATTCTCTGAGGCGGAATTTTACCCGACTCAACATAGGCAAGATGAATTAAAGATTTCAACCAAGATGCCAAAGAAATGGCAGAAGCTTTCTGGCCTTTCCTAGAACCGGAAAAGATAACAAATAGACTAGAAGTCTTACGGAAAGATTTCGTAGCTTCAACATAATATTTCAAAGCTCTAACAACATCCAAAGAATGCAATGATTTCTCCTTAGAATTCTTAGGATTAGGACATAATGAAGGAACCACAATTTCTCTACTAATGTTGTTGGAATTCACAACTTTAGGTAAAAATTCAAAAGAAGTTCGCAACACCGCCTTATCCTGATGAAAAATCAGAAAAGGAGACTCACACGAAAGAGCAGATAATTCAGAAACTCTTCTAGCAGAAGAGATGGCCAAAAGGAACAAAACTTTCCAAGAAAGTAATTTAATGTCCAATGAATGCATAGGTTCAAACGGAGGAGCTTGAAGAGCTCCCAGAACCAAATTCAAACTCCAAGGAGGAGAAATTGACTTAATGACAGGTTTTATACGAACCAAAGCTTGTACAAAACAATGAATATCAGGAAGAATAGCAATCTTTCTGTGAAAAAGAACAGAAAGAGCGGAGATTTGTCCTTTCAAAGAACTTGCGGACAAACCCTTATCTAAACCATCCTGAAGAAACTGTAAAATTCTCGGTATTCTAAAAGAATGCCAAGAAAAATGATGAGAAAGACACCAAGAAATATAAGTCTTCCAGACTCTATAATATATCTCTCGAGATACAGATTTACGAGCCTGTAACATAGTATTAATCACGGAGTCAGAGAAACCTCTATGACCAAGAATCAAGCGTTCAATCTCCATACCTTTAAATTTAAGGATTTCAGATCCGGATGGAAAAAAGGACCTTGTGACAGAAGGTCTGGTCTTAACGGAAGAGTCCATGGTTGGCAAGATGCCATCCGGACAAGATCCGCATACCAAAACCTGTGAGGCCATGCCGGAGCTATTAGCAGAACAAACGAGCATTCCCTCAGAATCTTGGAGATTACTCTTGGAAGAAGAACTAGAGGCGGAAAGATATAGGCAGGATGATACTTCCAAGGAAGTGATAATGCATCCACTGCCTCCGCCTGAGGATCCCGGGATCTGGACAGATACCTGGGAAGTTTCTTGTTTAGATGAGAGGCCATCAGATCTATCTCTGGGAGCCCCCACATTTGAACAATCTGAAGAAATACCTCTGGGTGAAGAGACCATTCGCCCGGATGCAACGTTTGGCGACTGAGATAATCCGCTTCCCAATTGTCTACACCTGGGATATGAACCGCAGAGATTAGACAGGAGCTGGATTCCGCCCAAACCAAAATTCGAGATACTTCTTTCATAGCCAGAGGACTGTGAGTCCCTCCTTGATGATTGATGTATGCCACAGTGGTGACATTGTCTGTCTGAAAACAAATGAACGATTCTCTCTTCAGAAGAGGCCAAAACTGAAGAGCTCTGAAAACTGCACGGAGTTCCAAGATATTGATCGGTAATCTCACCTCCTGAGATTCCCAAACTCCTTGTGCCGTCAGAGATCCCCACACAGCTCCCCAACCTGTGAGACTTGCATCTGTTGAAATTACAGTCCAGGTCGGAAGAACAAAAGAAGCCCCCTGAATTAAACGAAGGTGATCTGTCCACCACGTTAGAGAGTGCCGAACAATCGGTTTTAAAGATATTAATTGATATATCTTCGTGTAATCCCTGCACCATTGGTTCAGCATACAGAGCTGAAGAGGTCGCATGTGAAAACGAGCAAAGGGGATCGCGTCCGATGCAGCAGTCATAAGACCTAGAATTTCCATGCATAAGGCTACCGAAGGGAATGATTGTGACTGAAGGTTTCGACAGGCTGAAATCAATTTTAGACGTCTCTTGTCTGTTAAAGACAGAGTCATGGACACTGAATCTATCTGGAAACCCAGAAAGGTTACCCTTGTTTGAGGAATCAAAGAACTTTTTGGTAAATTGATCCTCCAACCATGATCTTGAAGAAACAACACAAGTCGATTCGTATGAGACTCTGCTAAATGTAAAGACTGAGCAAGTACCAAGATATCGTCCAAATAAGGAAATACCACAATACCCTGTTCTCTGATTACAGACAGAAGGGCACCGAGAATCTTTGTGAAAATTCTTGGAGCTGTAGCAAGGCCAAACGGTAGAGCCACAAATTGGTAATGCTTGTCTAGAAAAGAGAATCTCAGGAACTGATAATGATCTGGATGAATCGGAATATGCAGATATGCATCCTGTAAATCTATTGTGGACATATAATTCCCTTGCTGAACAAAAGGCAATATAGTCCTTACAGTTACCATCTTGAACGTTGGTATCCTTACATAACGATTCAATAATTTTAGATCCAGAACTGGTCTGAAGGAATTCTCCTTCTTTGGTACAATGAAGAGATTTGAATAAAACCCCATCCCCTGTTCCGGAACTGGAACTGGCATAATTACTCCAGCCAACTCTAGATCTGAAACACAATTCAGAAATGCTTGAGCTTTCACTGGATTTACTGGGACATGGGAAAGAAAAAATCTCTTTGCAGGAGGTCTCATCTTGAAACCAATTCTGTACCCTTCTGAAACAATGTTCTGAATCCAAAGATTGTGAACAGAATTGATCCAAATTTCTTTGAAAAAACGTAACCTGCCCCCTACCAGCTGAACTGGAATGAGGGCCGTACCTTCATGTGAACTTAGAAGCAGGCTTTGCCTTTCTAGCAGGCTTGGATTTATTCCAGACTGGAGATGGTTTCCAAACTGAAACTGCTCCTGAGGACAAAGGATCAGGCTTTTGTTCTTTGTTGAAACGAAAGGAACGAAAACGATTGTTAGCCCTGTTTTTACCTTTAGACTTTTTATCCTGTGGTAAAAAAGTTCCTTTCCCACCAGTAACAGTTGAAATAATAGAATCCAACTGAGAACCAAATAATTTGTTTCCCTGGAAAGAAATGGAAAGTAGAGTTGATTTAGAAGCCATATCAGCATTCCAGGTCTTAAGCCATAAAGCTCTTCTGGCTAAGATAGCCAGAGACATAAATCTAACATCAACTCTAATAATATCAAAAATGGCATCACATATGAAATTATTAGCATGCTGGAGAAGAATAATAATATCATGAGAATCACGATTTGTTACTTGTTGCGCTAGAGTTTCCAACCAAAAAGTTGAAGCTGCAGCAACATCAGCCAATGATATAGCAGGTCTAAGAAGATTACCTGAACATAGATAAGCTTTTCTTAGAAAAGATTCAATTTTTCTATCTAAAGGATCCTTAAACGAGGTACCATCTGACGTAGGAATGGTAGTACGTTTAGCAAGGGTAGAAATAGCCCCATCAACTTTAGGGATTTTGTCCCAAAATTCTAACCTGTCAAGCGGAACAGGATATAATTGCTTAAAACGTTTAGAAGGAGTAAATGAATTACCCAATTTATCCCATTCCTTAGCAATTACTGCAGAAATAGCATTAGGAACAGGAAAGACTTCTGGAATAACCGCAGGAGCTTTAAAAACCTTATCCAAACGTATAGAATTAGTATCAAGAGGACTAGAATCCTCTATTTCTAAAGCAATTAGTACTTCTTTAAGTAAAGAGCGAATAAATTCCATCTTAAATAAATATGAAGATTTATCAGCATCAATCTCTGAGATAGAATCCTCTGAACCAGAAGAGTCCAAAGAATCAGAATGATGGTGTTCATTTAAAAATTCATCTGTAGAGAGAGAAGATTTAAAAGACTTTTTACGTTTACTAGAAGGAGAAATAACAGACAAAGCCTTCTTTATGGATTCAGAAACAAAATCTCTTATGTTATCAGGAACATTCTGCACCTTAGATGTTGAGGGAACTGCAACAGGCAATGGTACATCACTAAAGGAAATATTATCTGCTTTAACAAGTTTGTCATGACAATTATTACAAACAACAGCTGGAGGAATAGCTACCAAAAGTTTACAGCAGATACACTTAGCTTTGGTAGATCCAGCAGGCAGTGGTTTTCCTGTAGTATCTTCTGGCTCAGATGCAACGTGAGACATCTTGCAATATGTAAGAGAAAAAACAACATATAAAGCAAAATAGATCAAATTCCTTATAAGACAGTTTCAGGAATGGGAAAAAAATGCCAAACATCAAGCTTCTAGCAACCAGAAGCAAATGAAAAATGAGACTGAAATAATGTGGAGACAAAAGCGACGCCCATATTTTTTGGCGCCAAATAAGACGCCCACATTATTTGGCGCCTAAATGCTTTTGGCGCCAAAAATGACGCCACATCCGGAACGCCGACATTTTTGGCGCAAAATAACGTCAAAAATGACGCAACTTCCGGCGACACGTATGACGCCGGAAACGGAAAAGAATTTTTGCGCCAAAAAAGTCCGCGCCAAGAATGACGCAATAAAATGAAGCATTTTCAGCCCCCGCGAGCCTAACAGCCCACAGGGAAAAAAGTCAAATTTTTGAGGTAAGAAAAAATATGATAATTGAAAGCATAATCCCAAATATGAAACTGACTGTCTGGAAATAAGGAAAGTTGAACATTCTGAGTCAAGGCAAATAAATGTTTGAATACATATATTTAGAACTTTATAAATAAAGTGCCCAACCATAGCTTAGAGTGTCACAGAAAATAAGACTTACTTACCCCAGGACACTCATCTACATGTTTGTAGAAAGCCAAACCAGTACTGAAACGAGAATCAGTAGAGGAAATGGTAAATATAAGAGTATATCGTCGATCTGAAAAGGGAGGTAAGAGATGAATCTCTACGACCGATAACAGAGAACCTTATGAAATAGACCCCGTAGAAGGAGATCACTGCATTCAATAGGCAATACTCTCTTCACATCCCTCTGACATTCACTGCACGCTGAGAGGAAAACCGGGCTCCAACTTGCTGCGGAGCGCATATCAACGTAGAATCTAGCACAAACTTACTTCACCACCTCCCTTGGAGGCAAAGTTTGTAAAACTGATTTGTGGGTGTGGTGAGGGGTGTATTTATAGGCATTTTAAGGTTTGGGAAACTTTGCCCCTCCTGGTAGGAATGTATATCCCATACGTCACTAGCTCATGGACTCTTGTTAATTACATGAAAGAAATATTGTTTGAGTCAAAGGGGGGTGCTGACTGTCAGAAGTAGATATGAATAAGGCAAACAGAAAAAAGTTGACAGTTTCACAGCACTCAAAAAAGCACTCATAATAGTGTCAATACTAATGTAGAGACAAGGGAGATCACCTGAAACCAGGGATCTAAATAAAACTTAACATTTACTATGATTTGATTAAAACATGATGTATGAGACAAAGAAAGTGTGTGTGTTAAAACTTAGATTAAATATATATACATAGGGTTATAGTATCCACCTGTTATATATAATACACAAAAATTAAGGTAGAGCACACAGCTCAGTGCAAACCAAAATCACAGGCTCACGTATTGCAATTGTAATTAACTGAAAAGGAGGATTGACCTCGCCACAAATTACTCTAATTAATGCAATTCTGGAGCCAAGGTAAGCACTGTTCTGTGAAACACAATAATAACTAAGAGGACATTGCCTCCATCAAAATGAGTAATGTGTACAGATATAAGGCAACTATGGTGGTGGAAACTATCCCCAGATACGCCTGATGTGCATTTTGCCGTTAGCACGGCTTTCTCAAAGGCTAACCCGATTTTGGGAACACACACCGAAATGAGCCCATCACTGGTAGCTTCATCCTATTGGACATGAACCAGTCACCTGTGTCGACAAAATGCAAAATAGGATATCGTAATCTCCTTGTCAGTGATGTCTGATTTTAATGCTTTTAATAAATTGTTTTGTATTGTATGCAGAGTTATGCTATGATCTCTTTCTCTTCCTGTTGAGGATCTTTCTGAAAATAAAAACCGTCTCACTTTACATCAAAGGACTGTTGATATTTGGTTTTTGATTTATGGTCGGTACTGGATTTTTTGTACATTATTTTTAACGCATTTTTATTTTCACTCAAAAATGCACAATGAAATTCGTAATTTAAAAATCATACAAAACTAATAATTGAACCATTCACTCAAAAATACGCAGGAAAAAATTGTATTGCTTGGTGCATCAAAATCGTAACAAAATTGTTCACCAAAGATCGTATTTTATCAAAAACGTAAAAATTGTATGTAAATCACACAGGTATAAATCGTATTAGATATGCACAGTGTAAATCATCATTTAAGTAACTGGATGCGCAGAAAACACATAGAAATTTTTACTTATAAGTACAAAATACAAAGCGTAATTGATGGTTTTTTTGTAAAATGGGCTGAACCTGGACATTCCATGGGCGTGTATGTAATTGTCTCTCAAATCCGATCATAATTATCTAAACATTTTTACCTCAGAGGTTTTTCTCGCCAGTTAAATGTGGCGAGCTGTGACATCTCACCATTACGACTCTCTAAAATGTCACCTACCAACTCACCACTCTGTTTGAGAAATTGCAGTGGGTTAGGTTCACCGGCACATATACGGTGGGAATACCCTAAAAGTCATAGGGTCCAAATTATCAAGTTTCAAATGGAGCTTGATGCCCCTGTTTTCGCGCAAGCCTTCAGGCTCGCCAGAAACAGCAGTTATGAAGCATCGGTCTTAAGACTGCTGTTCCATAACTTGTCCACCTGCTCTGAGGCTGCGGACATCAATCCGCCCGATCCTATACGATCGGGCTGATTGACACCCCCTGCTAGCCGTGAATCTGCAGGGGGCTGCATTGCACAAGCAGTTCACAAGAACTGCTTGTGCAATGATAAATGCCGACAGCGTATGCTGTCGGCATTTATCGATGTGCGGCCGACATGTTTTGCTACGTCGTATCATGTCCACTGGCACTGTCATAAATCGGCCCCATAGACTTTGGACCTGGGTCCACTACTGGTGCAATAAAATATGTACACAGATTAGTTACTCCTCAAACTGGATTGTTCCAGTTGTTTCCGCCAAAAAATTGTTTGGCTGTTCAAAACAAATGTATTTATTTTTTAATGGCGGACAAAATGGTTCTAGCCAAGAACTGACGTCGCCTAGGTTGCCCTCGATGGTCTCAGGTTAATGATTTTATGGATTACATACAATCAATGGAAAGCAAAATATTCACTAGCAATAAAATAATTGAACTTCACTACGCAACCTGGACTTTGTGGAAACAAAGATGGGAGGGTTAGACAGTTTAGTTTAACTGACTGTTAAGACTACTGATTACTTATAATTCCTACTTGCTCAGTGGTGGCAGGTTTGGGGGCCGTGGGGGGGGGGGGGCACATGCATATATATATATTCTTTTTTTTTTTATTCCCTAAATAGTACCTGGAATTAATGTTTTCATATATTGAACCTTGTTTGCTCATGCATTGTTTATTTAATCATTTCTGTTTCCTTTATGAAGATGGTCAGATGGTCTACTGTAATTCTGGGCCTTACTAATACACATTAACAGCAAATTTAAGGTACAGTGCCATTAAAATATTGTATTTTGATTTGTATTTGCCATAAAATTAAAGTTTCAAACATACACCGGATTCTCACTGTGTTCTTCGTCCTCTTTTGCAAACGTTAACATAGCAGAGAGCTCTCATTATTTGTATGGTAGACATCTCACCACTCGCAGGGACAGCCCATTTTCTTTGATAATTGCACCAAGACTGTCCCTTCACGGCTAAACCTGTTTTTTCACGTGTTTGGTGGAAAAACGTTTGATAATCGGGCCCAGGTGAGAAAGGGTTCCATATGCCATCACTGGCCAATCAAAACTCATCTCAACAGCAAAGACTGACCAATCAGAAAATTTTACCCATTTTGACTCTAGTTAAATGTTAAATATTTTGTTGAAGACTCAGGGGTCAATTTATTATACGATGTAGCGTATCATGTCCGCCGCACATCGATAAATGCCGACAGCATCCGCTGTCAGCATTTATCATTGCATCAGCAGTTCTTGTGAACTGCTGGTGCAATGCCGCCCCCTGCAGATTCGCGGCCAATCGGCAGGCGGACAGGTTATGGAGCAGCGATCTTTAGATAGATAGATAGATAGATAGATAGGATAGATAAAAGAACAGCAAAATAAATAAAAAATAAAAAAATAAAACAGCACATACTAGTAGTGTTGATTAATGAATATCTATATAAATATTAAATACATACAATGGAAACTGCAATAAAAGAATAAAAACAATACAAAGTAATATTTTTACTGGTTTAAAATCAATGTAGCAGCACAACGCTTCTCAAGGCTACAACTCTTCCTTTAACTTATCAGGAATAAAGCAAACCGGATCATGGGGCCAATTTATCAATGTTTCAACTGATAACACGCTGGAATTAGATGCAAAGTTGATCCGTCAAAATTAAACAAAGCGTCAAGATCGTCAAATGTTGAAATATGTGACGCTATATACTATCCCGCAATATCAATCCGGCGCAGATCGATTCTTGTGGTATTCGAGCAGAATACTGATCATCCGCCTTCAAAATTTGACTCTATTTGACCCTCTTGCCAATTTATCAAACATTCAACAGGTACGCTTGTGTCTATTCCGACGTAGCGTACCTATGGTTCAAACCGCCACCCTTGAGGCTGTGAATGCCATATAAATCAATGGGAGTCTGAAAACACAGAAAGGTTATGTTCGTTGCTGCAAGACAATGAAGAATATTAGATAATAAAAATAAATTAGAAACTTTATTAAAATTGTAAACTCTTTCTAAATCATGAAACAAAATATGGGTTTCATGTCCTTTTTTAGTTGATTTTATTACTGAATAAAATCAAGTAGGGAGATGTTACCCTATTATGGATTATGTTACATCTTTGTCTCTCATTACAAAGCAAGGGGACAATATTATTTCTTCAAATCTGGTGAGAAGTATTGCTTTAAATTTGGTGCACTAGTAGATATAGAGATAAAAATGAAATAAATGCATTACATAATATAGCTAACTTCCTTTTTTGGATAAATCTATCTGCACCATCTTTAACGCATGTAATACAAGTCGCACTCTCCACTTCGCACCAAATTTGACGCAATACTCAAACTGCTAAACAACCCACAAACTAGTAAAGTTTTCCACAACATTTTATTGCTAAATGCATAATCACGTTATTAATGAAATCAGCCAATCTAATTTAAATATACATTTTATACTATCACTAACGAAATAAAATTGCTCTATACTTGAGTCATTGATCACTCATCAGAACTTGTAAGTGCCATTTGTTACATTGTGTATTATATGTTAAAAGTATATATATGTGAAATTAGTATTAAAGATAAACATTGATGATGACATTAGGACACACACTGTGATATTTTTGGCAATGATTTTGATAATTGAATGATGTTTGATTCAATATACATTATACACTTTTTATTTTTTGCATAAATGTTTTGTAGATGAGATGATCTATTTATATAGCCTATAAAGTTTTTTTTTTTTAAATGTATAGTTTTGCTTATTTTTAAATAATATTGCTCACCCCACTTCCTATATGCCTCTTGCCTTCTAAATGCTCAGAGGGCTATGCTGTTTGCATTTTTTCCCATTCCTGAAACTGCCATATAAGGAAATTGTAAATTTTGCTTTAATGTTGTTTCTTATTTTACATTTTGCAAGATGTCTCAATCTGATCCTGTCTCAGAAGCAACTGTTGGAACCCTGCTGCCTGATCACAATTCTACCAAAGCTAAGTGTATCTGTTGTAAGTTAACTGAGATTAAATCTCCAGCGGTAGTATGTAACAGTTGCCATGATAAGCTTTTGCACGCAGAGAACGTTTCCATCAGTACTAGTACAGTTTCTGTTGTTCCTTCAACATCTAATGTACATGATTATCCCTGTTTATATGAAAAATGATATTGCTGATGCGATACAGAAGGCTTTTTTCTGCTATTCCGACTTCTAATAAATGTAAAAGGTCTTTTAAAACTTCTCATAAATTTGATGAAATTTCTAATGACCGACAACATACTGAAATATCCTCCTTTGATGAGAAGATCCTACCTCAGACATTGACACTGACAAATCTACTTATCTTTTCAAGATTGAGTATATTCGTTCCTTATTGAAAGAAGTTTTGGTTACTTTGGATATTGAGGAGTCTAGTCCTCTTGATATCAAAACTAGTAAACGTTTAAATTCTGTTTCTAAACCTCCTGTGGTTACTCCTGAAGTTTTTCCAGTTCCTGATGCTATTTCTGATGTGATTGCTAAGGAATGGATTAAGCCTGGTACTTCTTTCATTCCTTCTTCTAGGTTTAAAAAGTTGTACCCTTTACCAGCGGCTAGATTAGAGTTTTGGGAAAAAGTCCCCAAAGTTGATGGGGCTATTTACACTCTTGCCAAATGTACTACTATTTCTATGGAAGATAGTACTTATTTTAAAGATCCTTTAGATAGGAAACTTGAATCTTATCTAAGGAAAGCTTATTTATTTCCTGGCTATCTTCTCAGGCCTGCCATTGCTATGGCTGATGTTGCGGCTGCATCAACCTTTTGGTTGGATTGCTTAGCGCAACAGGAAACAGATCCTGATTTGTCTAGCACTGGTCGTTTGCTTCAACATGCTAATCATTTTATCTGTGATGCTATTTTTGATATCATCAAAATTGATGTTAAATCTATGTCTTACCTAAGGAAAGCTTATTTATTTTCTGGCTATCTTCTCAGGCCTGCCATTGCTATGGCTGATGTTGCGGCTGCATCAATGTTGCGGTATGATAATCATTTGATCTGTGATGCTATTTTTGATATTATCAAAATTGATGTTAAATCTATGTGTTATCGAAGGAAAGCTTATTTATTTTCTGGCTATCTTCTCAGGCCTGCCATTTCTATGGCTGATGTTGCGGCTGCATCAACCTTTTGGTTGGATAGCTTAGCGCAACAGGAAACAGATCCTGATTTGTCTAGCACTGTTCATTTGCTTCAACATGCTAATCATTTTATCTGTGATACTTTTTTGATATCATCAAAATTGATGTTAAATTTTAGCTAGAAGAGCTTTATGGCTCAAATCTTGATGCTGACATGATATCTAAGTCTAGATTACTATCTCTTTCTTTCCAAGGTAAGAATTTATTTGTTTCTCAGTTGTTTCAATTATTTCAACTATCACTGGAGGGAAGGGAGTTTTTTTGCCTCAGGATAAAAGATCTAAGGGTAAAACTAAAGCTTCTAATCGTTTTCGTTCTTTTCGACAGAACAAGGAACAGAAAACCAATCCTTCCCCTAAAGACTCTGGTTCCAATTGGAAACCTTCTTCAAGTTGGAATAAATCTAAGCCTTTTAAGAAACCAAAGCCAGACCCCAAGTCTGCATAAAGGTCCGGCCCTCAATCCAGTTCAGCTGGTGGGGGGCAGATTTAAATTATTCCAAGACATTTGGGCAGAGTCTGTTCAAAATCAGTGGATTCAGAGTATTGTCTCTCAAGGGTATTGAATAGGATTCAGAGTAAGACCTCCTGTGAGAAGATTCTTTCTATCTCACGTTCCAGCAAATCCGGTGAAGGCTCAGGCTTTTCTGAAGTGTGTTTCAGATCTAGAGCTTTCAGGAGTAATAATACCAGTTTTGTTTCAGGAACAGGGTCTAGGGTTTTATTCAAATCTATTCATTGTCCCAAAGAAAGAAAATTAATTCAGGCATGTTCTGGATCTGAAGTTTTTGAGTCGTTTTGTAAAAGTCCCAACTTTCAAGATGGTGACTATAAGGACTATTTTGCCTTCTGTTCAGCAAGGTCATTATTTGTCCACGATAGACTTACAGGATGCATATCTTCACATTCCGATTCATCCAGACGACTATCGGTTTCTGAGATTCTCTTTTCTAGACAAGCATTACCAATTTGTCTCTCTTCCATTTGGCCTAGCAACAGCTCAAAGGATCTTTTCGAAGGTTCTCGGGGCCCTTCTATCTGTAAACAGAGGACAGGGTATTGCAGTGTTTCCTTATTTGGACGATATCTTGGTTCTAACGCAGTCTTTACATTTAGCCGAATCTCACACAAATCAACTAGTGTTGTTTCTTCAAATACATGGTTAGAGGATCAATTTATCAAACAGTTTCTTAATTTCTCAGAAGAGAAAAGAATGGGACAGGCGCAGCCTGACTCAAGTGAAGCACAATTTATTGAGTGGTAAGTGCGCTATACAAATGGCTACTTACAAGATTAAAAACAAATCAGTCATATATGGAGTAAAATTCCAAACTGATGGTTGCTGCAAGAGTCCACGATCCACTGGTGTAATCCAACTGTAATGTCCACCTCAGCCGTAACTTAAAACCCTGTTACCGCACTTGGTTTTAAGTTACGGCTGAGGTGGACATTACAGTTGGATTACACCAGTGGATCGTGGACTCTTGCAGCAACCACCAGTTTGGAATTTTACTCCATATATGACTGATTTGTTTTTAATCTTGTAAGTAGCCATTTGTATAGCGCACTTACCGCTCAATAAATTGTGCTTCACTTGAGTCAGGCTGCGCCTGTCCCATTCTTCTCTCTTTTCAGCATTACTCCACTTCGATGTGATAGACGGAAATCCATCACACGTGACAGGCAGCGTCTGATCGCACTCACAACCGGAAGGAGGAACCTGCAGTACATTCACAAGCAGTCGATACACCCCCTTCTCCCAGCTCAAAGGAGGAACTGGCTCTTTCAATCCAACAATCCGTTCCAGTACTGTAAGCGCCAAATTTTGGCTTTGTATGCTTCTTTGTTTCTTAATTTCTCAGACAAGGGTCACCTTTTTAGGTTTCCAGATAGATTCAGTGTCCATGACTCTGTCCTCAACAGACAAGAGACAAATTAAATTGGTTTCAGCTTGTCGAAACCTTCAGTCTCAATCATTCCCTTCAGTGGCTATGTGCACGGAAGTTTTAGGTCTCATGACTGCAGCATTGGACGCGATCCCCTTTGCTCATTTTCACATGAGACCTCTACAGCTTTGCATGCTGAATCAGTCGTGCAGGGATTATACTCGGATATCACAATCAATATACTTAAATCCCAACATTCAACTCTCTCTGACTTGGTGGTTAGACCATCATCGTTTAATTCAGGGGGCCTCTCTTGTTTGTCCTACCTGGACTGTGATCACAACAGATGCAAGTCTTTCAGGTTGGAGAGCTGTCTGGTGATCTCTGACAACACAAGGGGTTTGGAAACCTTAAGAGGTGAGGTTACCAATCAATATTTTAGATCTCCGTGCTATTTTCAGGGCTCTTCAGATTTGGCCTTTGTTAAAGAGAGAACCATTCATTTGTTTTCAGACGGACAATATCACAACTGTGGCATATGTCAATCATCAGGGTGGGACTCGCAGTCCCCTAGCTATGAAAGAAGTATCTCCGATACTTCTTGGGCAGAATTCAGCTCTTGTCTAATTTCTGCGGTGCATATCCCAGGTGTAGACAATTGGGAAACGGATTATCTTAGCCATCAGACCTTACCTCCGGGGAGTGGTCTCCCCATCCAGATGTATTTTGTCAGATTCCAGAAATAGATCAGATGGCTTCTCATCTAAACAAGAAACTTCCCAGGTACCTGTCCAGGTCCAGGGATCCTCAGACGGAGATGGTGGATGCTTTAGCAGTTCCTTGGTTTTACCAACCTGCTTATATCTTTCTGCCTCTAGTTTTTTTTCCAAAAGTGATCTCCAAGATCATTATGGAACAATCGTATGTGTTTCTGATAGCACCAGCATGGCCTCTCAGGTTTTGGTATGCGGATCTTGTTCAGATGTCCAGTTGCCAGCCTTGGCCACTTCCTCTAAGATCAGACCTTCTGTCTCAAGGGCCGTTTTTCCATCAGGATCTCAAATCATTAAATTTGAAAATATGGAAATTGAACGCTTAGGGGCCCATTTATCAAAGGGCTTGCGGACCTGATCCAACACTGCGGATCAGGTCCGCAAGACCTCGCTAAATCCGGAGAGCAATACGCTCTCCGCATTTAACATTGCACCAGCAGCTCACAAGAGCTGCTGGTGCAACGCCGCCCCCTGCTGACTCGCGGCCAATCGGTCGCCAACAGGGAGCTGTCAATCAACCCGGTCGTATTCGATCGGGTTAATTTCCGGCGATTCCTGTCCGCCTGCTCAGAGCAGGCGGACAGGGTTATGAAGCAGCGGTCTTTAGACCGCTGCTTCACAAGTTGTGTTTCTGGCGAGTCTGAAGACTCGCCAGAAACACGGCCCTTCAAGCTCCGTACGGAGCTTGATAAATGGGCCTGCCTGTGCTTAGTCATAGAGGTTTCTCTGAGTTAGTGATTAATACTATGCTACAGGCTCGTAAGTCTGTTGCAAGAAAGATTTATTATCGAGTTTGGAAGACCTATATTTCATGGTGTTCTTCTCATAAATTCTCCTGGCATTCTTTTAGAATTCCTAGAATTTTACAATTTCTTCATGATGGTTTTTTGGATAAAGGTTTGTCTGCAAGTAATTTGAAGGGACAAATCTCTGCTCTTTCTGTTTTATTTAATAGAAAGATTGCTAAGCTTTATGATATTCTACTGTTTTGTTCAGGCTTTGTTTTGTATCAAGCCTGTTATTAAATCAATCTCTCCTCCTTGGAGTCTTAATTTGGTTTTGAAGACTTTGCAGGCTACTCCTTTTGAGCCTATGCATTCTTTGGATATTAAACTACTTTCTTGGAAAGTTTTGTTTCTTTTGGCTATCTCTTCAGCTAGAAGAGTTTCCGAATTGTCTGCTCTCTCTTGTGAGTCTCCTTTTCTGATTTTCCATCAGGATAAGGCTGTCTTGCGGACTGTGTTTAAATGTTATCTTCTCTGGTTCTAGGAAAGGTCAGAAAGCTTCTGCCTTTTCTTTGGCATCTTGGTTAAAGCTTTTGATTCATAAAGCTTATTTGGAGGCGGGACAGTCCCCACCTCGGAGGATCACAGCTCATTCTACTAGATCAGTCTCCACTTCTTGGGCTTTTAAGAATGAAGCTTCAGTTGATCAGATTTGCAAAGCAGCAACTTGGTCTTCTTTGCATACATTTACTAAATTTTACCATTTTTATGTATTTGCTTCTTCTGAAGCAGTCTTTGGTAGAAAAGTTCTTTAGACAGCTGTTTCAGTTTGATTCTTCTGCTAATGTTTTAAGTTTTTTCCTTTCAAATTATGAGAAAAACTTAATTTTTTGTGGATTTAATTTTTCTAATTTTAATCTTTCTAGTGACTCTTCTGTGGACTTCCACATCTTGGGTATTTCTATCCCATACCTCACTAGCTCATGGACTCTTGCTAATTACATGAAAGAAAACATAATTTATGTAAGAACTTACATGATAAATTAATTTCTTTCATATTGGCAAGAGTCCATAAGACTCACCCTTTTTTCGGTGGTTATGATTATATATATATATATATATATATATATATATATATATATATATATATATATATATATATATATATTACATTCATATTTACATATGTGCTGAATGAAACCATGAACTTTTCAAGGCTTCAAACTGTGTATTCTAATAGGAATTGTATAACCTTTCCTATTTTTCCTAAAATTTTCTTACATCTTGTTCTAGCACTCTAGATTAAAACAACGTAAAACACATTTTTAAACATTGATTTGGTATTGAGATATTTTGCAATGTCAAGTTTAATTGCTGATATGATATACAATGCATATATGTAAAAAAAAATATATTTCTTTAAGTAAATAAATAATATAGCTTACATATTCACTACTTCTTTGTCAGAACCAATTAAGAATAATCGCATTGCAGTGAATTATTAAGTTATTTTTACATTGCAATCTGAAATGAACTAAATGAATGTAAATTATCCATTTGTTAACAAAAGGAAATGGAAATAGTTATTATAAATTATGTTTGTCTCCAAAAGATGTCAGATTTCTTTCAAGAAATGATTATACTAAATCTGTAGAAGCAAGTCGCAATAATTGAGGAATATGTGGGGCTTAAAAAAGATTTCTCTCTCAAGTTCTTAACCCCTTAATCTTTTAAATGTCCTTTATCTGTAGTTCTTATGGTTAAACTTAAAAGCAGAATGCACAAATCCTGCTACAATACAAACCAATTGCTAAAATGGAATTATGTGATTTTTAGCTTGCAACCTTCAAAGGTGTACAAAGTGCAGAATGCCAGTAAACTAGTCAGGACTTTAACCCCTTCACTACTAAGCCTTTTTCACACTCGTACTAAGTAGAGTTAAAGGGACATTAAACACTAAATACATGCTAGATAGAATGATGCATTCAAAGAAAAGATTAGTCCATGACTAACATGTAGATGTATTTTTTAAAGTTTCATTAGTTGTTTAAAAAGTGACAAAATAAGAGTAAAGTTTTAGTGTCTATAAAACACTGGGAGCTGCCATGTTGTAACTTGTGTTACCTTCTCTGCTGTGGCCAATTAGGGTCAGTTATAAATAGGTCACTAGAGTGTGCAGCCAATGGTTGTGCTGGATTTAACAGTGTTCTGCACTTCCATTTCTAACAGGAACTGAAAAGCTCACAATTTCAGAATGGAATTACAGGCAAAGAGGACAAAATAAATAATGAAAGTATATTTCAGAGTTGTTTTATATATACAATTTATAATTTTATATTACCATCTCAAAGTGTTTAATGTCCCTTTAAGCTTTTTGTTGTTGCTGTTTACATTTTAACACTATTGTAAATCATATTTTGGTGAGTGACCTGCACAAATTATATCTTATTTTTTCAGCAGGCCCAGCAGATTCAGATTATTATATTTATATTTCATAGCATGTGAGAAAGCTTCAACAAAAAGTGTATAAAAAAAAAGTTTTTTTTTTTGTTAAGATTTTGATAAAGAATATTAAAAATGGCCAGGTGACCACTGACATTACTGTGATCACCTTACTAAATTGTCATCAGGGGTAGCCAGATCTGAAATAGGGGCCATACAGACTTTTGGGGTTATAATTAGGGTTGCCAAAGTGCCCAGTATTCAGTTTCTTTTTTTTTTAGTCCCCTGAGTGCTAGTTAAATGTAAAAGATATTCTTCCCCCTCTATTCATCTATTCTGTCTGTTACTGGCAGAAAAGGCTGGTAACAAAATGTGCTGCTAGCAGTCATGTGGGTGATAAATAACCGCTCTATGACCAAGATTACAAGTTGTACGCTAAACCGGGTGGGTAAATAACGCAAAAAAATGAGCTGTATCGCACTCTCCATAGCGCTGCCATTACAAGTTACTGAAAAACCTTCTTTTGTTGTGCGATATGGTGCGATAGGTTCCATACTGCACAAAACCCAAGGCCTGACTTGACATGCTCGTGCACGTTTTCCCCCATAGACATCAATGGAGAGAAAGTGTTAAAAAAAAACTAACACCTGCAATCGCGGAATGGTGATTTCATTATTTTGGATAATTTTTTTTTTTTTTTTTTTTTTCGTAACTTAGTGTTTTTTTTTTGTAATTTAGCTTTTTCTTATAGTTAATTTTTTTTAAATAGTAATGTTTTAAAGTTAATTTATTATTTAATCTTAGTTTTTTTATTTCACAGGAAAGTTTATAATTATTTTAAGGTAGTTATATTGTAATTTTAATTTAAAAGTAGGGGGGTTTAGGAGTTAATAGTTTAATTTAGGGTTTTGCGATGGGGGGCACAGTTTAGGGGTTAATAGGTTTATTATAGTAGCAGCGATGTTGGGGGGCGGCGGTTTAGGGGTTAATAGGTTTATTATACTAGTAGCGATGTGGGGGCCCAGCAGTTTAGGGGTTAATATGGTTATTATAGTAGTAGCGATGTGGGCGGCTGGTGGTTTAGGGTTAATAGGTTTATTATAGTCGTAGCGTTGTGGGGGGCAGCGGTTCAGGGGTTAATAGCTTTATTATAGTAGTAGCGATGTGGGGGGTGGCGGTTTAGGGGTTAATAGGTTTATTATGGTAGTAGCGATGTGGGGAGCCGGTGATTTAGGAGTTAATAGGTTTATTATAATAGTAGCGATGTGGGGGCTGGCGGTTTAGGGGTTAATAGGTTTATTTAGTGTTGGCTATGTGGGTGGACGGCAGTTTAGGGGGTTAATAAGTTTATTATACTATTTGCGATGCGGGGTTATGGCCGTTTAGGGGTTAATAGGTAGTTTTTGGGTGTTAGTGTACTTTGTAACATTTTTGTTTCAGAAAATCCATAACTACTGGTCACAGATAGCGGAATGCATTGCGGTGGTATAGACTATAACACTAGCGTAATAGCCGGACGAACAATCTGTAATACAGGCGCAATGACAATCCTGCACTCAAAAGCCATTTTTGGAGTGCGGAATGTAGAGTTGTGTAAAGGCTAAAATGCTAGCGGTATAGGTGTATTGCTGCGACTTGTAATAAGGGAGACCTGCATATTCCGCAATGGCTAATTTTTCAGCGGTATAGCCGTACCGCACAACTTGTAATTTTGCTGTATGTGTGCTCCTGGCAGTGTACGTGTGTTACTGAGAAAGAGGAAAAACTATGTGCAAGTTACTATAAGCTAAACAATATGAGACAAGTAAAGTCTCAACACAAGAGGGCGCTCTCACCTATAGAGTTGGCTATGATTAGAACTAATCTATATTTAGGTAGCGGTGTCATGTTCTATTTACAGTAAGTAGCCTTCTGTTTTTGGGTATATGGCTCTGTGATTTTCCTTGAGAAAGTCCAGCTCCTAGACCAAAACAGTGGGATGAAAGTACATTAAATAAAATGTTGGTGTTATTTAAAGTTGTGTAAATATTGATTATATACATATATGTATACACACACACACACACACACACATATATATATACTGTATATGATATCTATGTTTTGGAGGGAATCACGTCTGAAGTTAATTAACATGTTATATATTACTCCTGGTAGACTTGCTAAACGGTATGGTAAGTATGATTTTTGTTCTAGATGTAGGACAGTTCAAGCAGATATCTTGCACTGTTTCTAGCAATGTCCTAAGATTTTACAATTCTGGATTAAAGTTAGTTATTGGTTAAACAGGTTTCTTAAAACCAAGATAAAACTCCAGCCCAAACATTTCCTCTTTTTATACAAATACTCTGAGTTTTATAAAAACTATAAACTAATTAATACAGCTATTTGAGTTGGACGGAATTTGATATTGAAGAAGTGGAAAAGCCAAAAAGAACCCATTGTTGCCGAATTTGTTAGAATGATGCATAATCAAATGATTTTGGAACAATATAGTATTAGGACATTTTTGAGAAGCATCTGAAACTATTATTTTGCAAATGGCAAACATTTATGTTATCTTTGCCCTTGGTGGCACAGTTACAAATCGGAAATCTGGGTTATTTCAACATTATATTACAATTGGGTTATTCCCAGTAGAGTGGCAGATTAATGGTTAAGCTGGTAGCCCGGACATTTTCCCTGTTTCAAATATATACAGTCATGGCCAAAAATATTGGCACCCCTGTATTTCAGATAATGCACCACTTCACCCAGAAAATTGTTGCAATTACAAATGTTTAGGCATTCTGATGTTTATTTCTTTTGTTTGTATGACACAAAAAAGTGGAGAGAAAAAAAAGCCAAATCTGACACATTTTACGCAAAACTCCAAAAATGGACTGGACAAAATTATTGGCACCTTCTTAAAATTGTAAGAAATAATTGCATTCCAAGTGTGTGATGCTCCTGTAATTTGTAATTAAGCTCACCTGTATCAATTAACAGGTGCTGACAATATAGAAATCACACCGGCAACCAGTTAAAATGGTGAAAAATTGACTCAACTTTCCTTTTGTGTGTCTCTGTGTGCCACACTAAGCATGGAGAAGAGAAAGAGCAGCAAAGAATTGTCTGAGGATTTGAGAACAAAAATTGTGGAAAATCATGGACAATCGCAAGGTCCCTGGACGTGGACGAAAGAGAAAAATTGATCAAAGATTGCATGGAAGGATTGTTCGAATGGTGGATAAAGAACCTCAATCAACTTCCAGACAAATTCAAGCTGACCTTCAGGCACAGTGTACAAATGTGTCAGATCGCACTATACGTCGCCATCTGAATGAAAAGGGACGCTATGGTAGGAGACCCAGGAGGACCCCACTGCTGACACAGAAACATAAAGAAGCCAGATTGGAGTTTGCCAAAACTTACCTGAGGAAGCCAAAATCCTTTTGGGAGAATGTGCTGTGGACAGACGAAACAAAATTACAGCTTTTTGGTAAAGCCCAACATTCTACTGTTTTCAGAAAAAATAAATAAGGCTTTTAAAGAAAAGAATACAGTCCCTACAGTCAAACATGGTGGAGATTCACTGATGGTTTGGGGTTGCTCTGCTGCTTTAAGCACTGGATGTATTGACTGTGTGCATGGCATTATGAAATCTGAAGACTACCAAAGAATTCTGTGGTGCAATGTAGGGCCCAGTGTCAGAGGTCATGGGTCTTACAGGAGGACAATGACCCAAAGCACACGTCAAAAAGAACCCAGAAATGGTTTAAGACAAAGCACTAGAGAGTACTGAACTGGCCAGCAATGAGTCCAGGGGGCTGAATTATCAAAGTGCGAGTGGACATGATGCGCTGTAGCGGATCATGTCCGCTGCACATGGATAAATGCTGACAGCATACACTGTCGGTATTTATCATTGCACAAGCACTTCTAGTGAAATTCTTGTGCAATGCCGCCCCCTGCAGATTCACAGACAATTGGCTGCTAGCAGGGGGTGTCAATCAAACCGATCATATCCGATCAGGTTGATTGCTGGGGCGGACGAGTTAAGGAGCAGCAGTCTTAAGCGCGGAAACAGGTGAATACGGGGGTTAATAAATACACCCCTATATTTCAATCCCATAGAGCACCTGTGGAGAGATCTCAAAACAGCAGTTGGGAAAAGGAATCCTTCCAATCTGAGAGACCTGGAGCAGTTAGTGAAAGAAGAGTGGTCCAAAATTCCAGTAGAGAGGTGTAAGAAACTTATTGATGGTTACAGGAAGCGATTGATTTCAGTTATTTTTTACAAGGGGTACTCTACCAAATATTAAATTGTCCAGTCCATTTTTGGAGTTTTGCGTGGAATGTGTCAGATTTGGCTTTTTATTCTGGGTGAAGTGGTGCATTATCTGACAGAAATGCAGGGGTGCCAATAGTTTTGGCCATGACTGTATATATATATATTTTTTATTTTTTTTTCTCTTCTTTGTAACCTCTCGTTTCCTTATTTTATGTTAAAGTTGTGAGATAAAACAACTAACACACTATTATTTAGGGCTCGATTTATCAAGCCTCCTTGTTTTCGACTGCAGGTTCTCACAAGAGAACCTGCAGTCCGTATTTATGAAGCTGCAGTCATCAGACCGCTGCTTCCTATCCTCTTCTCCACCTCTAAGATATAGAATTTCAATCTCCCCCGGTCTCGTCAGCCAATCATGCACGGGCAGTGGGTGGCGCTGCCCAAGAGCGCAAAATAACGCTCTTGTGCAATGCTGAATTCCGCCAACAGGTTTCTGTCCCCCAGAGGCGAGCTTCAGCGGACAGGGGTGCATATGTACGCCCCTTTCCACGGTAGCTTGATAAATCCAGCCCTTGTATTTAGATTTTTAGATATTTTTTTCTTCTTTTTTTTCCTCTTTTTTTTTTTTTTTTAGATTTTTAGATTCTTATCTGGGGTAACGTAACCAGTATTGACTACTAATGCTAAAGCTGAGGAGACTAAAACATATGTTGGATTATGTTTCAGGGGTTTATATTTTGTGTTTATTCCTCTATTTGGCCAATGGGGATGTCCTTTTCATGTGTTTTGTTCATGGACCATAGTTTTGTTTGCTATATGGATTTGCATACTGTTTGGTTTGTAACCATCACCCACACTGTTTGTTATCCCTGTTCTGTGTAAAGACCAATAAAATGTATAAAATAATAAAAAAATAATAATACTTAAATGACTCTTAAAGTAGCAAAAAAAAATGTATTGTGATATTAAAAAGACCGTTAAATACCTTTATCTACCCATTGCTTATCCCACTCTCCCTAGGGACCAAGTACAATTTTAAACTGCAAAAGAAAGTTTTCAATGCCCCTTTAATATATAAAAAAAGCTTTTGATAGAAGAGTTAATTTTCAACTTCATGTCATTTTAATTACTTATATTTTACAGTTCAGTTAAAGAAAAGAAAAAACTCCAAATCACCTGTTTAAGTCATGCAATATGCACAAATTACTATATAAACTAGAATTTGTTCCTTCTATTTGATACAGAAAATATTAACCCCTTAAGGACCAGCGACGTACCCTGTATGTCGCTGGCCTTTTTTTGGGACTTGATTGTTTTATAGCGCGGTCTTGCCACCAGCATTGAGACTGCTCTATTCCACAAAGCCTGCTGGAGGGAGGGCATTAATAGCGTGTTCTTGCTAGACTTGTGCTATTATGTCCTGAAAAAAACCTTAACGACCAGTGACATACAGGGAACATTGTGGTCATTAAGGGGTTAATATTATTTCTGTTCCAAGAATTCCCATTAGCTGTTTAGTTTTACATAGCATTGTCATGGAAATGCACCAATGCATTCATAAATACACTGAAATTGGAATTCAATTTTATCATGCAAGAATTGCAAGGCTACTTATTATTAAATGGACATTGTACTAAAAAATATTTTATCCGTTCCATCTAAATTTATTAAAAGTGTTTTTTGTTGTTGTTGGAAAATGCATATTTCAGTGCTGAATACACCAACTTTTTCTGTGAGAGTTGTGACTATCAGCCTGTGGCCCTGATATTCCAAACCTCTCTACTCAGGTGAGATATTCTAGAACACTGTTTTTCAAACCTGTCCTCATGCCACATTTTGAGGATATTTGAACTGGAGCACAGGTGAAATAATCAGCTGATTAGTAACCATGGTTATTTTACCTGCTCTCATCGTAGGTAAATCCTGAAAACCTGGCCTGTTGGGGAAGCTTGAGGACAGGTTTGAAAACCAGTGTTTGAGAATAATCCTCCAGCACTGTGAGATCCCTAGTGACATTTTTGATATACTTCTCCAAGGGACGTTCCCTGCATTTCTGTATTTGAAGGAGAGACAAGCCCAGTGCAATATAGCACTGCATGACACGACAGTTCTGCTGCATTTACACTTTGTGCATTGTTGTCAATATTATATTATACTATAATTATTCTTAGCATTTCAAATTCAAATTTGCAGTGTTTATTTGATAATTTCCTAGAAAGGCTTAGAATTCCTTTTGATCTCTCAGACATAATTTAATGCTTTTCTTTTTTAATTTATTTTGTGTACGCTACCCAGTAGATTAGGTTTACAGCTAAAAATGCGACAGGGAAAACCACCCTAGAATAAACATCAATAGTATCAGCATCTATTGGCTTCAAGAACGACTTTAGATTAACTTTCTTCTCATGTGCAGATTCCAGAGGGATCTTTTGTCGCGTATCTGTGTTTTCTGATTGGTCTCTATTGTAGGATTCACGCTTGTCTCTTTCTTTAACAGATGTCCCCAGATTTATTCCCAATACTGAAAGGGGAAACATCACAATAGAATGTTTTCCTTCTTTTACATTTACCTTAAAAAAAAAAAAAAGAAAAAAGAGAAATCAGATAGAACTCACTGCCTGCTATGACATATCATGCAAGAGCAAACATTTCCGCAGCCTAGTGTTTTAAAGGGACACTAAGCAATAATTATATTTCATGCATTTCCCTTTAATTATGGGTGGCACCATTTTGGAACCTAGGTTACACTGCAGGTATCTAAAGGAGAGACTGCACTTGTGTAAACAAATTAGCACTGGAATGCAATTAAAGCCAGATTTTAACATGATGGCACCCATTACTAGAAAGAGGTGGGGAACTGTCTAAGTACTATACTGCAAAGGGATTAAACACATAGGTAAAGGGACATGAAAGTCTAAATAAATCTTTTTTGATTGATATAGAACATGTAATTTAACTTTGGTCTCTTGCCTTTGTTGAACAGCATATGTACATATCCTCAGAAGCAGCAATGCACTACTGGGAGCTAGCTGATGGCTGCACATATATGTCTCTTGTCATTGGTTCACTAGCTGTGTTCAGCTAGCTCCCAGTAGTTCATTGCTGCTCCTTCAACAAAAGATATTAAGAGAATGAAGCAAATTTGATAACAGAAGTAAATTGGAAAGTTGTTTAAAATATTAGGCTCTATTTGATTCATGAAAGAAAAATCTGCTCCAGAGCAGCAATGTACTACTGGGAGCTAGCTGAACACATCTTGTGTGTAGTCACCATTTAGCAGCTAGCTCCCAGCAGTACATTAGTTCCTGAGCCTACATAGGCTTTTCAACAAAGAATACCAAGAAAATAAAGTACATTTGATAACGCATAAAATTGAAACATCTCTTAAGACATGGGCCATGAAAGTTTAAAGGACCAGTAAATACAGTAGATTTGCATAAACAACAAATGCATGATAACAAGACAATGTAATAGCACTTCGTCTGAACTTCATATTAGTAGTAGATTTTTTTCTGACAAATTTCAAAGTTATGTCTATTTGCACTCCTCCTGTACCATGTGATAGCAATCAGCCAATCACAAATGCATATACGTTTATTCTGTGACTTCTTGCACATGCTCAGTAGGAGCTGGTGACTCAAAAAGTGTAAATATAAAAAGACTGTGCACATTTTGTTAACTGAAGTAAATTGGAAAGTTGTTTAAAATTGTTGCTCTATCTGAATCATGAAAGTTTAATTTTGACTTGAGTGTCCCTTTAATTTAGAGTGTTATGCCCCTTTAATGTAATATATTGTATAAAATAATATAGCACTTTGAGTCTTTAACAACAGATCATGTACATAACAGTTGTGGCACTCACCACAGTACTAGTAATGAAAACAGAATTTATGCTTACCTGATAAATTACTTTCTCCAACGGTGTGTCCGGTCCACGGCGTCATCCTTACTTGTGGGATATTCTCTTCCCCAACAGGAAATGGCAAAGAGTCCCAGCAAAGCTGGTCACATGATCCCTCCTAGGCTCCGCCCACCCCAGTCATTCGACCGACGGACAGGAGGAAATATATATAGGAGAAACCATATGATACCGTGGTGACTGTAGTTAGAGAAAATAATATATCAGACCTGATTAAAGAACCAGGGCGGGCCGTGGACCGGACACACCGTTGGAGAAAGTAATTTATCAGGTAAGCATAAATTCTGTTTTCTCCAACATTGGTGTGTCCGGTCCACGGCGTCATCCTTAATTGTGGGAACCAATACCAAAGCTTTAGGACACGGATGAAGGGAGGGAGCAAATCAGGTCACCTAAATGGAAGGCACCACGGCTTGCAAAACCTTTCTCCCAAAAATAGCCTCCGAAGAAGCAAAAGTATCAAATTTGTAAAATTTGGCAAAAGTGTGCAGTGAAGACCAAGTCGCTGCCTTACATATCTGGTTAACAGAAGCCTCGTTCTTGAATGCCCATGTGGAAGCCACAGCCCTAGTGGAGTGAGCTGTGATTCTTTCAGGAGGCTGCCGTCCAGCAGTCTCATAAGCCAATCGGATAATGCTTTTAAGCCAAAAGGAAAGAGAGGTAGAAGTCGCTTTTTGACCTCTCCTTTTACCAGAATAAACAACAAACAAGGAAGATGTTTGTCTGAAATCTTTAGTAGCCTCTAAATAGAATTTTAGAGCACGGACTACATCCAAATTGTGTAACAAACGTTCCTTCTTTGAAACTGGATTCGGACACAAAGAAGGTACAACTATCTCCTGGTTAATATTTTTGTTGGAAACAACTTTCGGAAGAAAACCAGGCTTAGTACGCAAAACCACCTTATCTGCATGGAACACCAGATAGGGCGGAGAACACTGCAGAGCAGATAACTCTGAAACTCTTCTAGCAGAAGAAATTGCAACCAAAAACAAAACTTTCCAAGATAATAACTTAATATCTACGGAATGTAAGGGTTCAAACGGAACTCCTTGAAGAACTGAAAGAACTAGATTTAGACTCCAGGGAGGAGTCAAAGGCCTGTAAACAGGCTTGATCCTAACCAGAGCCTGAACAAATGCTTGAACATCTGGCACAGCTGCCAGTCTTTTGTGAAGTAAAACAGATAAAGCAGAGATCTGTCCCTTCAGAGAACTAGTAGATAATCCTTTCTCCAAACCTTCTTGTAGAAAGGATAGAATCTTAGGAATTTTTATCTTGTTCCATGGGAATCCTTTAGATTCACACCAACAGATATATTTTTTCCATATTTTATGGTAATTTTTTCTAGTTACAGGCTTTCTAGCCTGAATCAGAGTATCTATTACAGAATCTGAAAACCCACGCTTTGATAAAATCAAGCGTTCAATCTCCAAGCCGTCAGTTGGAGGGAAACCAGATTCGGATGTTCGAATGGACCCTGAACAAGAAGGTCCTGTCTCAAAGGTAGCTTCCATGGTGGAGCCGATGACATATTCACCAGGTCTGCATACCAAGTCCTGCGTGGCCATGCAGGAGCTATCAAGATCACCGATGCCCTCTCCTGATTGATCCTGGCTACCAGCCTGGGGATGAGAGGAAACGGTGGGAATACATAAGCTAGGTTGAAGGTCCAAGGTGCTACTAGTGCATCTACTAGGGTCGCCTTGGGATCCCTGGATCTGGACCCGTAGCAAGGAACCTTGAAGTTCTGACGAGACGCCATCAGATCCATGTCTGGAATGCCCCATAATTGAGTTATTTGGGCAAAGATTTCCGGATGGAGTTCCCACTCCCCCGGATGGAATGTCTGACGACTCAGAAAATCCGCTTCCCAATTTTCCACTCCTGGGATGTGGATCGCAGACAAGTGGCAGGAGTGATCCTCCGCCCATTGAATTATCTTGGTCACTTCTTTCATCGCCAGGGAACTCCTTGTTCCCCCCTGATGATTGATATATGCAACGGTCGTCATGTTGTCTGACTGAAACCTTATGAATTTGGCCTTTGCTAATTGAGGCCAAGCTCTGAGAGCATTGAATATCGCTCTCAGTTCCAGAATGTTTATCGGGAGAAGAGGCTCTTCCCGAGACCATAGACCCTGAGCTTTCAGGGATTCCCAGACCGCGCCCCAGCCCACTAGGCTGGCGTCGGCCGTGACAATGACCCACTCTGGTCTGCGGAAGCTCATTCCCTGTGACAGATTGTCCAGGGTCAGCCACCAACGGAGTGAATCTCTGGTCTTTTGATCTACTTGAATCATCGGAGACAGGTCTGTATAATCCCCATTCCACTGTCTGAGCACGCACAGTTGTAATGGTCTTAGATGAATTTGTGCAAAAGGAACTATGTCCATTGTTGCAACCATCAATCCTATTACTTCCATGCACTGCGCTATGGAAGGACGAGGAACAGAATGAAGTTCTTGACAAGAGCTTAGAAGTTTTGATTTTCTGACCTCTGTCAGAAAAATCCTCATTTCTAAGGAATCTAATATCGTTCCCAAGAAGGGAACTCTTGTTGACGGGGACAGAGAACTTTTTTCTTTGTTCACCTTCCATCCGTGAGATCTGAGAAAGGCTAGGACGATGTTCGTATGAGCCTTTGCTTTTGACAGGGACGACGCTTGAATCAGGATGTCGTCCAAGTAAGGTACTACTGCAATGCCCCTTGGTCTTAGAACCGCTAGAAGAGACCCTAGTACCTTTGTGAAAATCCTTGGAGCAGTGGCTAATCCGAATGGAAGTGCCACAAACTGGTAATGCTTGTCCAGAAAAGCGAACCTTAGGAACTGATGATGTTCCTTGTGGATAGGAATATGTAGGTACGCATCCTTTAAATCCACGGTAGTCATAAATTGATTTTCCTGGATAGTAGGTAGGATCGTTCGAATAGTTTCCATTTTGAACGATGGTACCCTGAGAAATTTGTTTAGGATCTTTAGATCCAAAATTGGTCTGAATGTTCCCTCTTTTTTGGGAACTATGAACAGATTGGAATAAAAACCCATTCCTTGTTCTCTTATTGGAACTGGATGTATCACTCCCATCTTTAACAGGTCTTCTACACAATGTAAGAATGCCTGTCTCTTTATTTGGTTTGAAGATAATTGAGACCTGTGGAACCTTCCCCTTGGGGGTAGTTCCTTGAATTCCAGGAGATATCTTGAGAAACTATTTCTAGCGCCCAAGGATCCTGAACATCTCTTGCCCAGGCCTGAGCAAAGAGAGAAAGTCTGCCCCCCACTAGATCCGGTCCCGGATCGGGGGCTATCCCTTCATGCTGTTTTGGTAGCAGTGATAGGCTTCTTGGCCTGCTTACCCTTGCTCCAGCCTTGCATTGGTTTCCAGGCTGGTCTGGGTTGTGAAGTATTACCCTCTTGCTTAGAGGATACAGAATTAGAGACTGGTCCGTTTCTGCGAAAGGGACGAAAATTAGGCTTATTTTTAGCCTTAAAAGACCTATCCTGTGGGAGGGCGTGGCCCTTTCCCCCAGTGATGTCTGAAATAATCTCTTTCAAATCAGGTCCAAATAATGTTTTACCTTTGAAAGGAATGTTAAGCAATTTTGTCTTGGAAGACACATTAGCTAATCTAGCTAATTGCAAAGCGGCATCTAAAACAAAAGAGTTAGCCAATTTAAGTGCTTGAACTCTGTCCATAACCTCCTCATACGAAGATTCTTTACTGAGCGATTTTTCTAATTCCTCGAACCAGAAACACGCTGCCGTAGTGACAGGAACAATGCATGAAATTGGTTGTAGAAGGTAACCTTGCTGTACAAAAATCTTTTTAAGCAAACCCTCTAATTTCTTATCCATAGGATCTTTGAAAGCACAACTATCTTCGATAGGAATAGTAGTGCGTTTGTTTAGAGTAGAAACCGCCCCCTCGACCTTGGGGACTGTCTGCCATAAGTCCTTTCTGGGGTCGACTATAGGAAATAATTTCTTAAATATAGGGGGGGGAACAAAAGGTATGCCAGGCCTTTCCCACTCTTTATTTACTATGTCCGCCACCCGCTTGGGTATAGGAAAAGCGTCGGGGGGCACCGGAACCTCTAGGAACTTGTCCATCTTACATAATTTCTCTGGAATGACCAAATTGTCACAATCATCCAGAGTAGATAACACCTCCTTAAGCAGTGCGCGGAGATGTTCTAATTTAAATTTAAATGTCACAACATCAGGTTCAGCTTGATGAGAAATTTTTCCTGAATCTGAAATTTCTCCATCAGACAAAACCTCCCTCATGGCCCCTTGAGATTGGTGTGAGGGTATATCAGAACAGTTATCATCAGCGTCCTCTTGCTCTTCAGTGTTTAAAACAGAGCAATCGCGCTTTCTCTGATAAGTAGGCATTTTGGATAAAAGATTTGCTATGGAGTTATCCATTACAGCCGTTAATTGTTGCATGGTAATAAGTATTGGCGCACTAGATGTACTAGGGGCCTCCTGTGTGGGCATAACTGGTGTAGACACAGTAGGGGATGTAGTATCATGTTTACTCCCTTCACTTGAGGAATCATCTTGGGCAATATCATTATCTGTGGCATTACTGTCCTTACTTTGTTTGGACACTATGGCACAATTATCACATAAATTTAAATGGGGAGACACATTGGCTTTCATACATATAGAACATAGCTTATCTGATGGTACAGACATGTTAAACAGGCTTAAACTTGTCAACAAAGCACAAAAAACGTTTTAAAATAAAACCGTTACTGTCACTTTAAATTTCAAACTGAAAACACTTTATTACTGAATATGTGAAAAAGTATGAAGGAATTGTTCAAAATTCACCAAAATTTCACCACAGTGTCTTAAAGCATTAAAAATATTGCACACCAAATTTCAGAGCTTTAACCCTTAAATTAACGGAACCGGAGCCGTTTTTACATTTAACCCCTATACAGTCCCAGCTATATGCTTTGCTGAGACCCAACCAAGCCCAGAGGGGAATACGATACCAAATGATGCCTTCTATAAGCTTTTTCAGTGATTCTTAGCTCCTGACACATGCATCTGCATGCCTTGCTCTCCAAAAACAACTGTGCATTATTGGCGCGAAAATGAGGCTCTGTCTATAACTAGAAAGGCCCCCATCTGAAAAAGGTGTCCAACACAGTGCCTGCCGTTTTCCTAAACGTTTCCCCAAGATTATAACACCAATAATTAGTTAGAATCTGTATAATATGCCTAGTAAAGCAATCGTTTTAGCCCAGAAAAATGTCTACCAGTTTTTAAGCCCTTTTTGAAGCCCTTTATTCTTTTATGTTAAACTAAGAAAATGGCTTACCGGTCCCCATGAGGGGAAATGACAGCCTTCCAGCATTACATGGTCTTGTTAGAAATATGGCCAGTCATACCTTAAGCAGAAAAGTCTGCTAACTGTTTCCCCCAACTGAAGTTACTTCATCTCAACAGTCCTGTGTGGAAACAGCAATCGATTTTAGTTACTGTCGGCTAAAATCATCTTCCTCTTACAAACAGAAATCTTCATCCTTTTCTGTTTCAGAGTAAATAGTACATACCAGCACTATTTTAAAATAACAAACACTTGATAGAAGAATAAAACTACATTTAAACACCAAAAAACTCTTAACCATCTCCTTGGAGATGTTGCCTGTACAACGGCAAAGAGAATGACTGGGGTGGGCGGAGCCTAGGAGGGATCATGTGACCAGCTTTGCTGGGACTCTTTGCCATTTCCTGTTGGGGAAGAGAATATCCCACAAGTAAGGATGACGCCGTGGACCGGACACACCAATGTTGGAGAAAACAATTTTTTAACAATATGAAATAATTGTATTTACTTATATAATTGAAATTATTAATATAATACAAATTAAATAAGCTACATGGCCAATACAATCCATGAGGTAACTTAGCATATAAAATGAATTAATAATAGTTTAGTCTAACTTATATATATTTTAAACCTTAAGTAATTTTCAATACAATATTCAATTATGTAATATACTTTCATTATTTATTTTGCTTGCTTTTCCAGTAGTTTAATTTGGAAAATAATGGTTTTCCTATTACCCCCAGAGAGGCTGTATTGCATCCTGCTGGACCCTAGGTATATAAAATCATTCACAGTACCTCCAATTAAGAAATGTAATTTAAAGGGACAGCCTAGTCAAAAAAACTTTCATGATTTAGATAGGGGATGCAATTTTAAACAACTTTCCAAATTACTTTTATCATCAATTTTGCTTTGTTCTCTTGGTATTCTTTGTTGAAGGCTAAACCTAGGTAGGCTCACATGTTAATTTCGAAGCCCTTGAATAACGCCTTTTATCTTAGGGCATTTTGACTGTTTTTAAGAGCTAGACAGCGCTAGTTCATGTGTGCCAAATAGACAAGATAACAATCCTGTGGAGTTTTTTTTGAGTCAGCATTGATTGGCTAAAAAACTGAAATAAGGGGGCAGTCTGCAGAGGCTTAGATACCAGGTAATCACAGAGGTAAAAAGTGTATTAATATAACAGTGTTGGTTATGCAAAACTGGGGAATGGGTAATAAAGGGATTATCTATCTTTTTAAACAATACAAATTCCGGAGTAGTTTGTTCCTTTAAGCAGAACTGTAAAATTTAAATACATACATATATTATATAATATTACAGCATCTATCTGTTTTTGTTGTTTTCAATGACAATGGAGTTTCAAAATATAGTTATACAAGTGATTATTATCTAACCTGTCTGACCCGCTTCCTGATTTTGGATTTCACCCCTTGATTCTTCATATAATCTGCATTGAAGTGTGCAAAAGCATATTCCACCAAGGCTGCAAACACAAACACGTAGCAGATGAGAAAGTAGACATCCAAGGCTTTTATAGCAGACGCTCGAGGCAATGACGATCGAGCACTGACCATTAAAGTGGTCATTGTGAGTACTGTGGTAATACCTGCCAATTTAAAAAAAAAAAGTAAAATAGTGATTTATTCCTATCCATTGGAAGAGATGTTTGAAGTATCTTGCATTATTTTTGAGGAGTTATTCAAATTCTAAGTCATTACAATCCATTTGAAAACCCAGTTATCATGTCTTTTTTTTTTTTTTTTTTTTTTTTAAGTAAAATGGCTTTGCACCTTTAAAGGGATATTAAACTACTAAGAACATATACAATAAAATGGATACTTTTCCCAAAGCTATTGCTTCACATCTTCATACTGGGCACTGCCATCTTGGAGCTTAGGTATTCTTTCACCATGTGACAGCTGCACATTCACATATCAGTGACATTGTTGTCTTTTTGACAAGCAATATTGAGCTTTTCAGTACAGCATGCACAATACATTCTACATTTTTTGCAGTGCCTTCATTGCTTTGTAAAATTCCTGGGCGCCTTTTTAAATTTGTTATATAAACTGTGTAAAAAAAAATCTGCAACAATGTAAAGCATCTTGTCTTTATTGTGTGCACTAAACTGACATGCAAAGTATAGCTGTCAAAAAGCTGTCAACCTCATTGATCTGTGAAAGTTTACTGCATCTGTCACTGGGTGTAAGAATATGTGAGATCTAACATGGCAGTGCCCAGCATGGAAAGGCGGTGCTTCACCAACCTGCACTTGTAATAAGTTAAATAAGAGAAAGGATATGAAGAGTAGTATTCATATATATATATATATATATATATATATATATATATATATATATATATATATATATATATATATATATATATATATATACTGTACATACACACACACCCACATACAAATATGCAACTTTTCAAGTTGTAATACCAGTGCAAATTAGGGCGGTTGCAATATCCTTTAAAAGTAATGACTGCACTTGAGCGAAGTCTGCCGCGATAACCCTTTCTTAACCATGGACTTGTAATATTAAAGTTGCACACTGATGTTTGTGCGGTTCAGAGATATTGTTATCGCACCTGCACTTGTGAGGTTGTCAAGTGGCCTCATTGCAAAGACAAGGTCATGTTTGTAATTCCTTGAGCATTGCTTCACCTTTATTTTTCAGTTGTCTTAGTAGGTGTATTTGTCATTAATATCTATAGATGTGTGAGGTTCCCAATACATGATATCAAATGAAAACCACTAACAAAGCGTAAAAACAATAATTACAACATCAACACTTCAGAAACATGCTTGCAAAATGGTTTGTCTAAATGTCTGTAGTTGTAAAATATTGGCATGTCTGTTTTCTTATGGTAAAGTAGCCTTGAGGCATAGAAGGAAAGGTTTCTTGACAACCTCACAGATGTGAATGCGAGACTGGCTGCAAGGGTTTTGTAGAGTTCTACAGGTAAGTTCAGAATTTTTCAACTACACTTAGTTTTAGCATTCAGAATTCATAAACACATTTCCCTTGTGAAGTGTGCCATTCTTTGTTCTGTAAGGTTTTGTAGGCATTTGTGATGCTGGCATCCTACACTGTGAACTTGCTGTATGCACCAAAAAGGAAGAGACAGAGATAGATGCGGCTCCATTGGCTATAATGTAGAGTTACTCACAACTTGTGTGGCAATAAGGACGGGTGGTCACAAATCTTTATGAATTCCACAATTTCTTCCCCCCAAGATATTAGTTTTACAAATATGTATTACTGAATCTAGGCCAAACAGACTTCCTGATATTGACCAAATATATCTACTTCATAGGTGTGAAAGGGTAGAATGGACATAACAACATCTAAGAAGACCACATATGAACTATGAATTAATGTTTTTTTTAAGTCTGAAAGCCTTGCACTGTGTTAACACAATCTCCATTGAAGTGCTCAACATAAAGGCCTTACCCAGTGATACCCTTGCAGGGACAGCTGACTGGCTGATCCAGAATGACACCCATGACATTGCCACCAGAAGGATTGATGGTACATATGATTGTATTATGTAAACTCCCCGATTCCTTTTCAACTCCAAATGAAGACATAGCCTGGGAAAATGACCAGCTAGAAAAGAGCGTAAATCAGAAACCCTAAAAATTTGTGTTAGCCAATATTAATTAAAGGTCCATGAAACCCAATACTACTATTGTCCCTTATCCTTTATTGAAGGAGCAGCAATATACTACTGGGACCTAGCTGAACACATTGGTAAGCCAAATGATAAAATGTAAGTGGAGCCACAAATTAGCAGCTAGGTCCCTGTAAGTGCATTGCTGATCCAGAGCCTTTCTAGGTATGCGTTTAAACAAAGGATATCTCAATATATGTTTAACCAGCTAAGCTAAATGTTTTTTAAAATGTTTGAGCACAAAAACACTGAAGCTGTCAAAGAACATTGCTGTTCTAAATTCTACTTCCTAGAATGTATTATTATTATTGTTATTATTATATCAAGAAATATTTGAAATGTTAATTTTTGCATATAGAGAGGGAATAGGGAGAGGGTGGAAGGACACTCATGTTTTTGTACTGGAGTTATTGGCTTTTAGTTAAGCCTGAGCAGATCAGCATAATATTCATATAATAAATAATGTGTAATATTTACAATGGTTACCTGATTTGAAGTTCATCACCTCTTCTGTAAATCTGTAATTTGTAATGGTGAACTGTGGCAACTCAAGCTTATCCAGCCCATGGATCTGATCCTGGGTTTCTGACCAGCTGTACAGAATGTCTTCTGATGAATATCCATCTGCAGAAACAAGGCATGGGCACAGAAATGCATCTGAATTTATTGTCATGCCGCATCCTTTTGTCTCAACTAATATCATTTAAATTGTAAGCATACAAATAAATGTCACGAAAAACACATAAAAAATACATTACAAAGTACATTTAACTCATACCATCCAGTAATGACCCTGAACAACTGCAACCTTGCCCCACCCACACTGACTCTGTTAACAGAACACCTGCAACTCCACCCACATGATTCCCTGGGCCCAGTCAGGATAAGTGTTTCCCTTGATAGAACCTCCACTGTAGTGGTGCGAGACAATCAGTGGACAATAATGATACAGTCAATAGTAGACAATTTCCAATGTGTTTGACCAAGCTTATGCGGTAAGTAAACGTTTTTGTTAGAGAAATCATCAAGCTTGATTGTTTTTTTACTCAAAAAGAGTGTGATCACTTTGTTAACCAAAAAATAAATAGCTCCTTTCCCTGTTTTTCAATATTGAAATGAAAAAAAAAATGGAAGGATTGAACCAATGTGTCGTTGACATAGATATGATATTAAAATTCCACCCATTTTGAAGATACGTTTAATGTTCAATAAATCCTTATCAAATCATCTATAACTTTTAAGCTTTTTTCTGAACAACCATTCATTTATCATGAGATATTCATTTTCCAAGAACTGATGCTAAAAGTATCCGTTTGATAAACACACCTAGAGCAAATAATGCTTGTAGCAGAATCCCCGACTATAGTGTTTTGTGTCCTTCCAGGTGTACACAAGTATGTATAAGTATTTATAAAAATGCAGTCTCTTCCTACAAAAATGGCAAACCATGCAGCTGTAGGTTATATAGCCTTCTCATACATATAGAAGTTGCTATACCTCTTAAGGACCAGCAATGTACCCTGCGCTATTTCCAGTGACCAGAAGGGAGGGTATAATAGCACGGTCCCACCATTGCTGCAGGCCCCGGTGATTATTAACAAGAAAACCCTTAATATGGTTCGTCTTGGTCCATTAGGGGTTAATCATGCCCTTCACTTTATCTTTTTCCAGGCGTATAATACAATATTTGTTCTTTCTACATAAACAACAACCACTAAACTCTAGCCAACCACATGCTCCAAGGTAGGGGGACATGTTGTGTGATTGGCTGGCTGATATATATATATATACATATATACTCACAGCTCTCAAGCTCCAGCATGCATTCCTGTTCATCCATTGGATACTTTGTAAGGTCCATGTCACAGGAGATTATTGAAGTGATTCTGCAAATAACAGAAATTTCCATTTAATGATAACATATCCCTATTGCCGTACAAAGTTAACAGTATTACAAATATTATGTTTATGGTATGTGAGGTACAATGCTACAACATTTATAAAACCTATAAACTATGATGTAGACATGTGCAGCAGCGAAAATTTTGTTTCAGACAAATATTTCAGAATGAATATTCTGAAGAATTCGTTTTTCAGAATATTCTGAAGAATTCGTTTTTCAGAATATTCGTTTACTGCACTATTCGGTATTCGTTTAATTTGAAAAACAAAAAACGAAGACTGAATATTCGGTAATATTTACATTGGTTCCTTAAATTCAGGTGAAAAAGTATCATCTGTAGTTTTATACTTTTATACTTACCTATTGCGTACTGGGGAAGCCACGCTAAAACACAACCCTTTTTCACAATGCCCGAGACCGTGTTTATTGGAAGCTTAACTTACACTAAACTTCCTATTAGCGTAGCCCTAGCCTCTGTAAAGAAGGGTCAGGATTAGTACGGCTTTCCAGAAGGCATTCGGTAAATATTTTAGTAAAATACTTTACCTATAGTGCGCTGGTGAGTTGCACTATTTTCAACCCTTCTTCATAGAGCCCAGGGCCGCGCTAATAAGAAGTTTACTATGCACTAAGCCTCCTATTAGCGCGAACCCGGTGCTAAATAAGGGTTGGATTAGAGTGGTTCCCCATGGTGCAATAGGTAAGAATTTTACCTTTCAAGATAATTTAAAGGAAACAAATATATACTAACAAATTTTAGGCTAGATTACGAGTTTTGCGGTATGGTTGAAAAAGCAGCGTTAAGGCTCTTTTTCACTACCGCCGGAACGCAACGTAACTACCGCAGCTTTCCAAAAGTCCTTTTTCAATGGGATTTCCATAGCGCCGGTATTACGAGTCTGCCTGTCCGGCCAAAAAGTGAGTGGTACAGCCTAAAGCTACAAGATCCATAACGTAAACTGAAAGTAGTTATTGGTTTTATGCTACAACGCCGTAACATAAAACTCATAACTAAAGTGCTAAAAAGTACACTAACACCCATAAACTACCTTCTTGCCGCTTGGACGAAGACTTCGGCCCGCTTGGATGAAGACTTCTGCCGGCTTTGATGAGGACTTCTGCCGGCTCCGTTGAGGATGGATGTCGGGTCTTCAAAAACTGTAAGTGGATCTTCGGGGGTTAGTGTTAGGTTTTTTTAAGGGTTTATTGGGTGGGTTTTATTTTTAGATTAGTGCTTTTGGGTGGAAAAAGAGCTAAATGCCCTTTTAAGGGCAATGCCCATCCAAATGCCCATTTCAGGGCAATGGGGAGCTTAGGTTTTTTAGTTAGGATTTTATTTGGGGGGTTGGTTGTGTGGGTTTTACTGTTGGGGGTTTTTTGTATTTTATTTTACAGGTAAAAGAGCTGATTTCTTTGGGGCAATGCCCCGCAAAAGACCCTTTAAGGGCTATTGGTAGTTTAGTTTAGGCTAGGTTTGTTTTTTTTTTGGGGGGGGGGCTTTTTATTTTGATAGGGTTATTAGATTCGGTGTAATTAGTTTAAATATCTGATAATTTATTTTGTGTAATTTAGTGTGGTTTTTTTTGTAATTTAGTTAATTGGATTTAATTAATGTCATTTATTTAATTGTAGTGTAAGGTTAGGTGTTAGTGTAAGATAGGTTAGGTTTTATTTTACAGGTAAATTTGTATTTATTTTAACTAGGTAGCTGGTAAATAGTTAATAACTATTTACTAACTAGTCTACCTTGTTAAAATAAATACAAACTTGCCTGTGAAATAAAAATAAAACCTAAGCTAGCTACAATGTAACTATTAGTTATATTGTAGCTAGCTTAAGGTTTATTTTACAGTTAACTATTTAGTTTTAAATAGGTATTATTTTGTTAATGATAGGAATTTATTATTAGATTTATTTTAATTATATTAAAGTAGGGGGTGTTAGGGTTAGACTTAGGGATTTATAACTTTAGTATAGTGGCGGTGACGTTGGGGGTGGCAGATTAGGGGTTAATAAATGTAGGTAGGTGGCGGCGATGTTAGGGGCGGTAGATTAGGAGTTAATAAATGTAGGTATGTGGCGGCGATGTTAGGGGTGGCAGATTAAGGGTTAATAAATGTAGGTAGGTGGCGGCGATGTCAGGGGCAGCAGATTAGGGGTCAATAAGTGTAGGTCGGTGGCGGCGATGTCGGGGCAGCAGATTAGGGGTTAATAAGGTAGGTGGCGATGATGTTGGGGCGGCAGATTAGGGGTTAATACGTGTAGGTAGGTGGCGGCTATGTTGGGGGCAGCAGATTAGGGGTTAATAAGTATAATGTAGGTGACGGCGACATTGGGGGCGGCAGATTAGGGGTTAATAAGTGTAATGTAGGTGGCAGCGAAATTGGGGGCGGCAGATTAGGGGTAAATAAGTATAATGTAGGTGTTGGCGATGTTGGGGGTGGCAGATTTGGGGTGTTCAGATTTGGGGTTTATGTTAGGGTGTTAGGTGTAAACATAACTTTTTATTTCCCCATAGGAATCAATGGGGCTGCGTTACGGAGCTTTACGCTCCTTTATTGCAGGTGTTAGACTTTTTTCAGCCGGCTGTCCCCATTGATGTCTATGGAGAAATCGTGCACGAGCACGTAAAACCAGCTCACTGCGGCGCTGGTATTGGAGTGCGGTATGGAGCTCAAGTTTGCTCTACGCTCACTTCTTGCCTGCTAATGCTGGGTTTATGCAAACCTGTAATAGCAGTGCTATAGGGAGGTGAGCGGTGACAATAACTTGCAATTTAGCACCGAGCCGCTCATAACGCAAAACTCGTAATCTAGCCGTTTGTTACTTAAATTTACTTAGTCTAATCATTCGGATATTCGTTTAATAAAAACAAAACAAATTCCCACATTTGCATTATGCATTAGTAACAAAATGAATGCACAAGCCTAGTATGATGTTTGTAGGCTTACTGTGTATTCTACATGTTAAGCATAAGACAGTAGTTTGTGGCTGCATTAACAGATTGCATAATATATTAGGGGGGACAGCTCAGTAAGGATATTATGCAGTTGGGGGGGATGATGTTTAGGCTTATCTGGGTTAGAGTAGGGGGAAGACAAGCAGCAACTCAGTGTAGTGAATACGTTCTTCTTTGTCTTCTATATTAAAGAACCATTAAATACAGTAGAATTGCATTTCTAGAAGGAGAGACAAACCCAGTGCAATATAGCCCTGCATAACATGAGAGTTTGTTACATTTAAGCTTTGCACGTTCTATTTTATATTTTAATGCATTTAAATTCTGTATACAGCAGTGCACTTAGGATTGCGATTTTAGAAATTCTGATTATGTTTAACAATTTCAGTGTAACTTAAATTAGGATTATACTTATATTTCTGTGTATATTTTATAAATGACATTAAACTTTGTATTTAGTCAATGTGAAATAAGACTGACAATTTCAGAAAATGGGAAGGATAGGGGAATGCCTCAATTCAATACATCCCTTTTGGGATAAAGTGTAATAGCAGGCTCACAACCTGGAGGTGAAGTAGCCAAAACATTTGCAGAAGCTGAGTGATTCCAGACTAATCTGCTGCCAAGTTGTGGTGAAGGCATAAGCACTACCCAATCCTAGATAGCTTAACCTATTAAAGGCACCACAGAGTGTTTGCCCATGCTCTAGTATACTTGTTAGTGGTGACATCATCAAACACAAGTGGGTCAAAAGATACCAATTGAGCCAGGTGTATCACCATTAAAATATATAGTAAAGCATTTGTAAGTGCAAAAAGATGAAGAACTAATTTAAAAAAAAATAGCAATTACTTACCTGCTGCTATATAAGATGACCCCATCTGGCTGCAGGCGGATTAGCTTGTTTTCCGCAGTTACATCATGAAACCAGGCATATTTGGCATTCACAATAAAGGTATCTGGAAGCCAAAGTATCTCTACAAATCGACTATCCAAGCCAAGAGTTTTGTTGGTGTGGTTATAAGAAAGTCTTTCATCCTTCCAACTCTGACGCAAGTAGACTGTTATTGTGTATTCCTAAACAATAATACAATGAATCCCAAGTTTCACTAGAATATAGCCTACTTCTACTATTAATGAATAAGCAATTTATATACCCACTGTTTTATTTATGTATAAGTACTCTAGCATTTTCTCACTGAATACAGTCTATTTTTCAACAAACTCATCTTAATGGGGCGTTGTACTGTAAAATTGGTTACCCCTTAAGGGGACATAATTGTCAACAATCAAATATGCATGAGTGGATTTCACTTTTGAATGGAATCATTTATCTTATATACTGCCATTAGCATAAATGCTTCTATTAAAAGTGATTGCTTTCTGCAGAATCGCACATTTGCTGCAAGTGCCCCGTGGATCAGCTTTCTAACACCACAGCTTTATTGAGAGCAAGCGGTATTGTGTCTTGTGTTACCAAAGACTTCCTTTGTGGTATACACGCTACTGCTTACACTCTGGTCAGGCATTGTGTTTGAATGGCACTCACATCATATGAATAAATGCTTTTTTCTTCAATGGTACAAGCTGTTACAATCTTCAGGCTGGAATAGTGATACAGCAAGTTATTGTCATTTATAAAATGGGGTATAAATGAATGTGATGTAAACCTTATTTTGCTTCAGTGGTAATATGCAGCGCAATTTTAGCCAACAGTTTTTAAGAAAAATATTACAGAACTTTGAAAAGTGCAGAGGACAGTGACAGAATTGATAAGGTTAATGGAAGATTTGCATTATGAAGAAGGGTTGGAAAAGAGGCGTCTCAGAGGGGGTATAATTACATTATAAAAATATATACAGGGCACATATAATCAATTATCAGCTGATCTGTTTATGAATACGACTGTACAAAGGACAGGAAGCCATCTATGGAAACTTGAGGAAGAGAGATTTCACTTACAGCAACGTAAGCAGCTCTTTACAGTGAGATCAATAAGGATATGGAATTCTCTGCTTAAAAGTATAAGTTACTTCATGTAGAAAGCTCCTTTATTTGTTTCAATCGATCACCGTTTTTAGCTGCTACAGCAACCCACGACTAAAAAATTTTTTTGCTAAGAGGTAACGTTTTCAACTCTTAGCCAATAGCCACGCGGTAAATCCGGCTTGGCGCCCATGGGAGCCAGATTTATCGCACGGCTATTGGCTAAGAGGTGAAAATGTCACCTCTTAGCAAAAAAATTTTTTAGCCGTGGGCTGCCGTAGCAGCTAAAAACGGCGGTCGGTTGAAACAAATAAAGGAGCTTTCTACATGAAGTATCTTATACTTCATTAATGAAAGTCCCCTTTATTTGTTTCAATAGTCAGTCCTAGCGTTTGTAAAACGCTAGGATTTACTTTCACTTTAATGAGGTTGTTTTAGCAAATTCAGTAGATGCTTTTATAAAAATTCTAGATGCTTTTTTAAGGGCTAGATTACAAGTTGAGCGCAAAATATTGCTTCCGCAAAAGTGACATTTGCACTCAACTTAGTAATACCAGCAAACATGCGCTGGTATTACAAGTTAGGTGCAATGCAAACGCGACCTCTAGTTCGCATTGCATAGAAGCTGTGCGCTCACGAGAGTGGGCTTCCATGGGCTCCACTGGGAGCCTCGTTTTCATGCTGTGAGACACGGCATGAGAACTAGCGCAGTGAAGGGGGTAAGTCACGCAGTGATGGGTAGCAAATATATATATATATATATATATATATATATACTGTATGTATATAAGCAAATACATATATATTTATAGCAAACGCACAGTCCCCATAGACCGCAATCTAAAGGCACTTTTCAGTGCCATTTTTTTCTAACGCCCGCCACTTTTAACCCCAGAAGGCACTACACAATTTTTTGGGGGGGCAGTTGGGGCACATTTTAAAAATTAACCAGAGGTCTGACCTATTCTTTTGAGTGTTAATTGCTACCGCAAGCTTGCGGTAACAATAACCAGCCACTTGTAATGGCTTTTTTGCCCATTTTCAGGCGAGGGATAACTTAGCGCTCAACTTGTAATTTAGCCCTTAGTTAGTATTGACAGTATAGTAACTTGTGGAACCAGAGAGAAATTTAAATGCCACTTTGGAGTCAAGAAGGATTTTTTTTTTTACTTTGAGGCACAATTGGAAATTGCATATATCCCTCCCCCCCTTCTTTTGGACCAACAGGAGTGTGTGAAAGGTTGAACTTAATGTACATGAGTATTTTCTTCAACCTATATTACTATGTAACTCTCTTGTTTTTATGAAGTATCTTGTCTTGTTATACAGGGCCGGCTCAACCATGAGTCAGTCACTGTCAGACACAGACGACTTCTGTGTCTCTGTGGGGGAAGTCGCAGGTTTCCAGCAGCATAAACTCCTCGTACAAAGACACAGAACCGGTCAGGGGCGACACTCAAAGTGGGACGAGTGCATCTCCCCCAGCTGCCAGGCTAGTAGGTTGATATGTATCAGTAATGTTACCACTGGGTGGGCATAATTTTATTCTTGGACTCAGGCAGCACAATATCTTGAGCCGGCCCTGGGGTTATATCTTGCTATTTTAAAGCTGACGGTTGTTTGGTTTTTAATTTATTAAATTTATTTATTTGTAATTGTTATAAAGTTTTCTTTTGTGCTTATATGTTAGAGAGATTGTTAGAGAGATTGTCCTTTTAATTTGTCCTTGTAATTTGTTCTGTTATGTTTTTTAAGGTTTTTGTGAAACCGGTATTCTTCACAGGGCATGTAACTAACTGCTGATACAGCCGCGGGTCACTTCCTTTTACGCCAGTGTATAAATATAGGCCTCCCAGTTTCCTATGTACTTTTATAATACTGATCTAACCCTTAAAACATATGTCTTTATCCCTAAAGTATTGCTTGTTTATATCGTAACCATAAGTTGGTATTTTCTCCATATCACTAACAACACTAATAGCACATGCAAAATATACAATTAATTTCCAGGCTACATAAGATTTATAAACCACAGTATTTTATTTAAAAAGAAAATCATCTTATTTTAGTAGTTAATGTACTGGATATTAAAGGGATAGAAAGGGACAATTTAAATGTTCTTGGGTGCATTTCATTTTTAAAGTAGAAGCATATTTGCAAAATATTTTTATAAGCAACAACACTTCTGGTAAAAGCTACTGTTTTTCAGTGGCATACGCAATATGCTGAGAGGACCCGTGCACCAGCATTCAAGCTCAGAGAGCTAGCGGTAGTGTGTATTGTGCCTATGAAGACGTAATTTGTTCCATACAATTAACCAGAGATGTAGAATTGAGTCGCATAACTTGGATTTGACTTTGACTTAAGTCACATATTTGATGACTTGTGACTTGACTCAACATAATCATTGAAGACTTGTGACTTGACTCAACATAATCATTGAAGACTTGTGACTTGACTCAACATAATCATTGAAGACTTGTGACTTGACTCAACATAATCATTGAAGACTTGTGACTTGACAGACTTTGACAGCAATGACTCAAGACTTGTCTTGGACTTGAGTCCTATGACTTGCAAAGTCTTTATACATTCTAAAGGTCAGAGTTGTGATCTAGGATGGTCCCTGGAGAATGAGAAACACTATTTAAGCACTATTTAAAGTGTCCATCATGGTCTTGTCAAATTCTGCTTCTAATGCTCCGGTTGAGTGTGCTTTCAGCCTTGGAAGCATCAACATACGGCCGCATCGTGCACAAATGTCTGATAGACTTTTGGCCAATTTAATCTTTTGCAAGTGCAATGCCCAATAGGGTTCAAAGAAAAGGACCCTCGTTCACACTGACTCTCTCTAAAAGTATGACAGCACAGCATTCTTCAATTACTTGGGTTTTTGGGTGCTTTGCAGTTGTGTTCTATCTTTAATAATTTTGTTACTCTCGTTTACCAATAACTACTGTTTTTTCACTTTGTCCTTATGTCACAATTTCAAATTTTAAATCTCACATTAAATTGAACTTGGAAAAGATAAACATATTTTAAACACTTTCCTGGAGTACTAATGACTTGTTGAACGCTTGAAGCTTAAAGCTGGGGACGTGACCTAGACTTGCCTTTGTTGACTCGAGACTTGACTTGGACTTGCCTGTTTCGACTTGGGACTTGACTTGGACTTGCTTGTCTTTACTCTGTACTTGACTTGGGACGTAATTACAAAGACTTACTTGGGACTTGCAAACCAATGACTTGGTCCCACCGTTGCAAGTTACTGCTGACTCTCTGAAAAGGTGTAGTGTTTGAAAGCTGGTGTACAGGCCCTCATAACATATGTGCGTATGATGCTAAAATACAGTAATAACACCCAATGTACATTTCAATATTGACCTTTCTATCCCTTTAAGATTAGGAGCCACAAATATAACTGACACAAGATTAATGACAAAATATAGACTTTGATTACAAATCAGGGATAGGCACAGACAAAGGCTGTGGCGGACATTTTCCAAAGTACATCTTAGTGAAGGACACCAAGGTACATTTGAAATTAAAGACATTATTTTATAGTACTTGATGTTATTATACTGATGCAGATACCACTGATCCTATAACCAGCCCTCCTCTGGCTATACCCATGTGCCAGTGTCACTACTGTGTCATTAAATATAGTGCTGGCTCTTATTATACTGATGCAGATACCACTGACCCTACAACCAGCCCTTGTCTGGCTATACACATGTGCCAGTGTCACTACTGTGTCTTTGTACTGTATAGAGCTGGGTGTTATTATAAGATGCAGATACACATTCAGTATTTCACTCAGGTTTTAATTATTCCATAATGTATCACCCAATATCGCTAGCAGTTATTTAATCAGAAAGAAAAGATATACTAAGGTTTGTGGCGGACACTGCAAGGGCTAGTCACGGACACCAGTGTCCGCGTACGGACACCTTTCCTATCCCTGTTACAAATATATTCACTTAAAAAAAACAAAAACCATATACGTCTGTCCTTATGGGGACAGTAAAGTCAAAATTAAACTTTACAAATGTGCTTTGTTCTCTTGGTATCTTTTATTGAAGAGTAAAATTAAGTAGGCTCATAAGAGCTCAGATAACAAGAGAACAAAGCAAATTTGATAACAGAAATAAACCGGAAAGTTGTATAAAATTGCATGCTCTATCTGAATCACGTTACTGTCCCTTTAAATTATGTATACCTAAAATACATAGCATGTATATTGGAACCTTCCACAATTACCAGAAATTCTTAGAATATTACCATGTTGACTTCCGAGATATGGTCAATATTAGTTACTTCAATGTCCACTGCAACATTCACAGGTGGTCCTGTGGAACAGAAAATGTTTATCAAAAACGAAACTTCATAACAAACAGTTATTTGAAATTTTCATATTTAGATGTAAAAATACTTTGGCCTAGATTACAAGTGGATTGTAAAAATGTTCGCGCTACGGTGTGCTAACATCTCTAGAGCGCAATCCATAGTGTTTTTAAAAAAAATATTAATACTTGAGTGGAAGCGCTAGGGCGCAAAAACACCTGAATACCACATAGCGCAGGTGCGTTAAATCCCTCACATAATAGACTTCTATGAGGATACACTGAAAACATATTTAGGCTATCGCTCAAGAGCTAAACCGATGGTGTGCTAAAATGCACTAAGCTGAAGGTCAAATAGTGGAGTTCTTCGCTAAATTTAAAACTATGCTTTATATTGAGATATATAGGTTTTTTTTATTGCAGAGATATGATATATGACAAAGTGGTGGACTGGGAAGGGTTAAAGGTGTATATGTATGTGTGTAGATACATGAGTGTATGTATACTTGTGTATGAGTGTGTACATATGTTTGTGTACGTATATATGCACATACATACAGATATATACAAACACACAAATATCTACACACATACATTGTTATCTTCCAAGCTGGCCGAAGTCTTCATCCAAGCCGGAAGAAGTCTTCATCCAGACGGCATCTTCTATCTTCATCCATCAGGCGCAGAGTGGCTCCATCTTCAAGACATCCGGTGCAGAGCATCCTCTTCTGACGACGGCTAACGAAGAATGAAGGTTCCTTTAAGGGACGTCATCCAAGATGGCATCCCTTGCATTCTGATTGGCTGATAGAATTCTATCAGCCAATCGGAATTAAAGGTGAAAAAAATCCTATTGGCTGATGCAATCAGCCAATAGGATTGAGCTTGCATTCTATTGGCTGATTGGAACAGCCAATAGAATACGAGCTTAATCCAATTGGCTGATTGGATCAGCCAATTGGATTGAAGCTCAATCCTATTGGCTGATTGCATCAGCCAATAGGATTTTTTCACCTTTAATTCTGATTGGCTAATTTCCAATTCCAATAGCCCTATCAAAATAAAAAATCCCCCCCAAAATAAAAAAAAACCCCTAGCCTAAACTAAACTGCCAATGGCCCCTAAAAGGGCCTTTTGCTGGGCATTGCCCCAAAGAAATCAGCTCTTTTTGGCGGCGATGTTAGGGGCGGCAGATTAGGGGTTAACAAGTGTAATGTAGGTGTCGGGGCGGCAGATTAGGGGTTAATAAGTGTAATGTAGGTGTCTGCGATGTCAGGGGTGGCAGATTAGGGGTGTTTAGACTGGGTTTATGTTAGGGTGTTAGGTGTAAACATAAATTTTGTTTCCCCATAGGAATCAATGGGGCTGCATTACGGAGCTTTTTGCTCCTTTATTGCAGGTGTTAGGCTTTTTTTCAGCCGCCTCCCCCCATTGATATCTATGGGGAAATGGTGCACGAGCACGTAAAACCAGCTCAAAGCAGCGCTGGTATTTGAGTGCGGTATGGAGCTCAATTTGCTCAATGCCGACTTATTGCCTGCTAACGCCGGGTTTTTGCAAACCTGTAATAGCAGAGCTATAGGGAGGTGAGCGGTGACAATGACTTGCAAGTTAGAACCGAGCTGCTCATAACGCAAAACTCGTAATCTAGCCAATTGTCATCTACACACTTACATACACATAAAGACATACACATGTATAAATACATTGTTATCTACACACTTACACACATATCTACACACATACATACACACATATCTACACACTTACACACACATATATCTACACATATACATACACTTATCTACACACTTACACACACATATATCTACACATATACATACACTTATCTACACACTTACACACACATATATCTACACACATACACACATATCTACACACATACATACATTCACACATACTACACACATACATACATTCACACATACTACACACATACACATGTATAAATACATTGTTATCTACACACATACATACACTTATTTACACACATACACATATATCTACACACATACATACACATATATACATTCACACATACATACACATATATACATACACACATATCTACACACATACACACATACATACACATATATACATTCACACATGTATAAATACATTATCTACACACATACATACACATTCACACACACACATATATCTACACACATACATACACATTCACGCACACACATATATCTACACACATACATACACATTCACACACACACATATATCTACACACATACATACACATTCACGCACACACATATATCTACACACATACATACACATTCACACATACACATATATCTACACACATACATACACATTCACACACACACATATATCTACACACATACATACACATATATCTACACACATACATACACATTCACACACACACATATATCTACACACATACATACACATATATCTACACACATACATACACATATATCTACACACATACATACACATTCACACACACACATATATCTACACACATACATACACATTCACACACACACATATATCTACACACATACATACACATTCACACACATACATACACATATATCTACACACATACATACACACATATCTACACACATACATACACACATATCTACACATATATCTACACACATACATACACATTCACACACACACATATATCTACACACATACATACACATATATCTACACACATACATACACATTCACACACACACACATATATCTACACACATACATACACATTCACACACACATATCTACACACATACATACACATATATCTACACACATACATACACATATATCTACACACATACATACACATTCACACACACACATATATCTACACACATACATACACATTCACACACACACATATATCTACACACATACATACACATATATCTACACACATACATACACATTCACACACACATATATATCTACACACATACATACACATATATTACATACACATATATCTACACACATACATACACATTCACACACACACATATATCTACACACATACATACACATATATCTACACACATACATACACATTCACACACACACATATATCTACACACATACATACACATTCACACACACACACACACATATATCTACACACATACATACACATTCACACACACACATATATCTACACACATACATACACATTCACACACACACATATATCTACACACATACATACACATTCACACACACACATATATCTACACACATACATACACATTCACACACACACACACATATATCTACACACATACATACACATTCACACACACACATATATCTACACACATACATACACATTCACACACACACACACATATATCTACACACATACATACACATTCACACACACATATATCTACACACATACATACACATTCACACACACACACACATATCTACACACATACATACACATTCACACACACACATATATCTACACACATACATACACATTCACACACACACACATATATCTACACACATACATACACATTCACACACACACACATATATCTACACACATACATACACATTCACACACACACATATATCTACACACATACATACACATTCACACACACACATATCTACACACATACATACACATTCACACACACACATATCTACACACATACATACACATTCACACACACACATATATCTACACACATACATACACATTCACACACACACACATATATCTACACACATACATACACATTCACACACACACATATATCTACACACATACATACACATTCACACACACACATATCTACACACATACATACACATTCACACACACACACATATATCTACACACATACAAATAGACACATAGAGGCCAATTTATCATATGTCTGTCGGACCTGATCCGACAGTGCGGATCAGGTCCGCCAGACCTCGCTGAATGCGGAGAGCAATACGCTCTCCGTATTCAGCATTGCACCAGCAGCTCTTCTGAGCTGCTGGTGCAACGTCGCCCCCTGCAGACTCGTGGCCAATGGGCCGCCAGCAGGGGGGTGTCAATCAACCCGATCGTACTTGATCGGGTTGAATTCCGGCGGGTTATGGAGCAGCGGTCTTTAGAAACACGGGGTGTCAAGCTCCGTACGGAGCTTTATAGATAGGCCCCATATTATAATCACCCCAGGGTCACTTGTACTTTGCTTTTAAATAATAATTCTTTGTGGGTTTAATGCTAGCTGTGAATCTTTTCTATATTCAGAAATGAACTAAAACATGGTTCATGCAGAACAAATACTGCAAAAGAAAAGGATTACATTGTGCAAATATATCTCTTTTGTACTGTCAAATATATTAGTTGGTGTCTATATATCTAAGCATAGTTCAACTGCATTTAATCCATTGCTGAATATATTAATGAGTTCAGTTTTTTATATGGCAGAATACCCACAAATGAGATTTAACTTAATCCCTACTAAATCCTACCTTTGTTCTAGCTAATAATTTGATATTTTTAAGTATATAGGAAGAAGCCATTCCATTTTTTTTCTGCCAATGACATAGATTAAAATTTACATTTGTCTCAAAAGGCCAAGAGCCAGTCAAATATATATATATTAAAGGGACATGAAACCCCAAATTTTTCTTTCATGATTCAGATAGAACATACAATTTAAAATAACTTTCCAAATGACTTTTATTAAATAATTTGCTTTGTTATCTTGGTATCTTTTGTTTAAAGGATACCTAGGTAGGCTCAGGAGCTAGGAGCTATCTGTTGATTGGTGGCTGCACTCTTGTCATTGGTTTACCAATGTGTTCAGCTAGTTCCCACTGTAGTGCATTGCTGCACCTTCAATAAAGAATACTAAGTCAATGAAGCAAAAATGTATAATAGAAGTAAATTGGAAAGATGTTTAAAATGATAAGTTCTGTCGTAATCAGGAAAGAAAATCTTCATATCCCTTTAACCAGAATAAGTTTGTGCTTTTTCCATCTCACATCAACTGTCTTCCTGAAGTGGTTTAAAAGTCTGTTTATGTGGGTTATATATAAACAATTAAAGGGACACTGAACCCAATTTTTTTCTTTTGTGATTCAGATAGAGCATGCAATTTTAAACAACTTTCTAATTTACTCCTATTATCACATTTTCTTCATTCTCTTGGTATCTTTATTTGAAAAGCAAGAATGTAAGTTTAGATGCCGGCCCATTTTTGTTGAACAACCTGGGTTGTTCT